>NC_138555.1:184814-438066 GCF_964273705.1 Natrix helvetica | reverse complement strand
CATCTTCTCCAGTCCAGCTTGTGCTTCTCAAGTGGTCCTTCAGATACGCTGAGATTTTGGCCATCTCTGCTAAGTTTACTACTTTTAACGTCCATTCTTGGATGGTAGGCAACTCTTCCTTCTTCCAGTATTGTGCCACCAACAATCTTGCTGCCGTCATTAGGTTCAAGATCAGATTAGTCTCTATAGCAGTACAGTCTGAAACTATGCCTAATAAAAACAACTGGGGTGTAAACTTTATCCTCTTTTTCAACATATTTTGAATAACCCACCATATTTTTATCCAAAATGCTTTAACTTTTTTACAAGTCCACCAAATATGGTAGTATGTGGCACTAACACAGTCACATCTCCAACATTTAGATTGTAGATTCGGATACATACAGGCTAGCCTTTTTGGATCTAAATGCCATCTGTATAACATCTTATAGAAATTCTCTCTCAAGTTCTGAGCTTGTGTACATTTTACATTTCTTACCCAAATCTCTTCCCATGTTTCCATCATTATTGGTTCCTCGAAATTTTGTGCCCATTTTATCATACAATCTTTAACTAATTCTGTTTCTGAGTCTATTTCTATCAATACAATGTAAAAAAGATGTGGAGACTCTAGAAAGAGTGCAGAGAAGAGCAACAAAGATGATTAAGGGACTGGAGACTAAAACATATGAAGAACGGTTGCAGAACTGGGTATGTTTAGCTTAAGAGAAAGAAGGACTAGGGGAGACATGATAGCAGTGTTCCAATATCTCAGGGGTTGCCACAAAGAAGAGGGAGTCAAACTATTCTCCAAAGCACCTGAGGGTAGAACAAGAAGCAAGGGTGGAAACTAATCAAGGAGAGAAGCAACTTAGAACTGAGGAGAAACTTCCTGACAGTTAGAACAATTAATCAGTGGAAGAGAAGTTGCCTCCAGAAGTTGTGAATGCCCCAACACTGGAAGTCTTTAAGAAGATGTTGGATAGCCATTTGTCTGAAACGGTATAGGGTTTCCTGCCTAGGCAGGAGGTTGGACTAGAAGACCTCCAAGGTCCCTTCCAACTCTACTATTGGTATTGTATTGTATTGTATTGTATTGTATTGTATTGTATAAATACATTATACAACCTTTTACATGCATTTGACCCTGATCCCTAATTTGTTTTTATCAAGTTATCCTCATTTTGGATAATACCGAATTTCTGGTCTTTTTTCCATCTAGCCTGTATCTTACCACCTTTCTTGTCCTGGTTGTTAAGTGGATGACTGTGGCTGTTAAATTATAACATGGTCACTAAGTGAATCAGACTTCCCTGTGGACTTTGCTGGGCTGACAGTCGTGAAAAGGGAGTCACGGGGACTACAGGACATTGCAACCGTCATAAATACGAGTCAGTTGCCAAGAGCCTGGATTTTGATCATGCATCCGTTGGGACCACTAGGATATTCTTCACACTTACAACCGTCGCATCCTCCCTCGTGGTCCCGTGAACAAAATTGCCAGCCAACTCGTATTTATGATGGTCGCAGCATCCCATGGGGCCCGTCACTCCCTTCGGGAGACCTCCCAACCAGCAAATTCCATATATATATATAGCCGAAGCTGCCGTCTTTCAATAAATCTTGGCATGTGTGTGTGGAGTGCTGGATTTGTTTCAGTAAGTGGATTGATTGGATGTGTGGCTGTATCATGATTGGTAGATTGGTGCTGATTGGTGCTAGCTGTGGGTCCGTTGTTGTTTTGTGTTGTAACAGCCTGGGTGGTGGGTGGGGCTCGTTTGTTTACCAGGTTGGTTGGTTGGTTGGTTGGCTGGTTTCCAGATGTCTGATAGGGGGAGGTATCGTCACGTTTATTTATATTGTGGGGGTGTTTCTCTATTTCGACATCAACTCCATCTACCAATTAGGATGCAACTACACAGCCAATCAACCCACTTACATCAACAAAGCCAGCACTCCACACACCCCACCAAGATTTATAGAAAGACGACAGCTCCGACCACGCCTTACTCGACAAGCACGAAGCCGAAAACACCAGCCTGAAGATGGCGAGTGGGACCTCGCCGAAACGTTGCCAAGACAATATCAATGTTACGCAGGAAAAGACCCGAATACAACAAAACCAGCATACCTACACCCGTGAAAATCTACTAAAAATATATATATATATATC
Organism: Natrix helvetica; assembly: GCF_964273705.1. NCBI lineage: Eukaryota > Metazoa > Chordata > Lepidosauria > Squamata > Natricidae > Natrix > Natrix helvetica. Next base: position 435,914 of record NC_138555.1, on the reverse strand, counting down.
ATATATATATACATATTATACATATATGTTGGAGAGAAACACAGAGGGCTCAATCAGCAACTAATGGGGATTGCTGTGTGGTCACCTTTGCTCTGACAGAGCTGATTATCCGAAAGGTTTACGGCCAAAGTTGGATTCCCACCTGGAGAGATGTTGAAAATGAGATCGATAAATGAAATAAAATGAACATGTTGAAATTGTTTCCAGATTAAGGGATTGCGTCACATTTCCATGTCCCCGTTGACAAAGTCAACAATGAAGCATTTGTTGTGCAAAATTCCCCACCATCTACGTGGCCCCCGGCCCCCCCGACAATCGACAGAGCTGAGCGTTTAAGTATCGGTGGGACCGTCAGAAATCTGGATTTAAACCCCATAACAGGACAAAAGGGCCCGCCCGGCTCAGTTAGATGGGAGCAGGAAGCCAGGAATTCAAAAATGGTGGACTTTTCTTTAGTTTTAGTTTTATTTGTTGGCTTTCTGACCCAGATCCCCAAGTGAATGTCACTGATCCAATCGATCCCAAAAGGATCAGCAGGAAAAAAACGGATTGCTTTAAAAGCAGCCCTGTCCAACCTTGGCAACTCTAAGACCTTCAAGAACTCCCAGAATTCCCCAGCTAGCAAGGATTCACCCGAATGGATCGGAGGAGGTGGAGGAGGAGGAGGAGGAGGAGGAGGAGGAGGAGGAGGTGGAGCAGGTGGAGGAGGAGGAGGAGGAGGAGGAGGAGGGGGTGGAGGAGGAGGAGGAGGAGGAGGTGGAGGAGGAGGAGGAGGAGGTGGAGGAGGAGGTGGAGGAGGAGGAGGAGGAGGAGGAGGTGGAGGAGGAGGTGGAGGAGGAGGAGGAGGAGGAGGAGGAGGTGGAGGAGGAGGAGGAGGAGGAGGAGGAGGAGGAGGAGGTGGAGGAGGAGGTGGAGGTGGAGGAGGAGGTGGAGGAGGAGGAGGAGGAGGTGGAGGAGGAGGAGGAGGAGGAGGTGGAGGAGGAGGTGGAGGAGGAGGTGGAGGAGGAGGAGGAGGTGGAGGAGGAGGTGGAGGAGGAGAGGAGAGGAGGAGGAGGTGGAGGAGGAGGAGGAGGAGGAGGAGGTGGAGGTGGGGGTGGAGGAGGAGGTGGAGGAGGAGGAGGAGGAGGTGGAGGAGGAGGAGGAGGAGGAGGTGGAGGAGGAGGTGGAGGAGGAGGTGGAGGTGGAGGTGGAGGTGGAGGAGGAGGAGGAGGAGGTGGAGGAGGTGGAGGAGGAGGTGGAGGAGGAGGAGGAGGAGGAGGAGGAGGAGGAGGAGGTGGAGGAGGAGGAGGTGGAGGAGGAGGTGGAGGAGGAGGTGGAGGAGGAAGAGGAGGTGGAGGTGGAGGAGGAGGAGGTGGAGGAGGAGGAGGAGGAGGTGGAGGAGGAGGAGGTGGAGGAGGAGGAGGAGGTGGAGGAGGAGGAGGAGGTGGAGGAGGAGGAGGAGGAGGAGGAGGAGGAGGAGGAGGTGGAGGAGGAGGTGGAGGAGGAGGAGGAGGAGGAGGAGGAGGTGGAGGAGGAGGAGGTGGAGGAGGAGGAGGTGGAGGAGGAGGTGGAGGAGGAGGAGGAGGAGGTGGAGGAGGTGGAGGAGGAGGAGGAGGAGGAGGAGGAGGAGGAGGTGGAGGAGGTGGAGGAGGAGGTGGAGGAGGAGGTGGAGGAGGAGGTGGAGGAGGAGGAGGAGGAGGAGGAGGAGGAGGTGGAGGAGGTGGTGGAGGAGGAGGAGGAGGAGGAGGAGGAGGAGGAGGAGGAGGAGGAGGAGGAGGAGGACAAATGGAGATGGGCTGCTTCATCCCATTTGTTGACAGGGTGACTTTATTAGTAGGTGGGGAGGATATGCAGTGAACATGATATAACCCCATTTTTTTTTAATATGAAGACTTTATTAGTAGATGGCGGATATGCAGCAAACATAATATATATCCTGACCTCAACAGAGTGAACAAAATTGCTGGCTGGGGAATTCTGTGGGGTGAAGTCCACAAGTCTGAAAGTTGAAAAGGTTGGGCATCCCTGATCTAAAAGGAAGGTAATATATCCACTTTGCAGCCCTTGAGCAGGGGCTGGACTAGAAGACCTCCAAAGTCCCTTCCAACTCTGTCCTTCTGTAAGGGTCTCCAGCTAGAGCAGAGGGTTGGACTAGATGACCTCCAAGAGCCCTTCCAGCTCCATTCCGATTGATTGAAAGCTTTTCCAGCTCCTCAGAAGTGATCCCGCTCGGCTGGCTCTCCCGCGTCACCGATGAAGACCAGGTTGCGGCAGCCCCCCATTGTCTGTGGGGCCGAGAGAGGAGGACCCCGAGACCCCCAAAACGTCTTCATCCGAGGGGCTCCTTCTGCGGGTGGCCCCTCCCTCTCCTGCAAGGCACGTAAAGCAAAATGGATGACAGTGACTGAACTCAGAGGCCGGATGGGGGTCCATGGGGGGAGCTGGGACCCCAATCCCTGAGCTGAATCCTCCCCCCCCCCACAGCTCCCCTCAACACTCACTGGGTCAAGGGCCAAAGGGGGGCAGTCTTCGGGCTCCGGCATCAACCCCGGCGGCCGCACCCGAGGGAGGCTCAGGACCCTCGAGCGGAGGGAGAGGGGCAGGGCCACGGGGGTCTCCTGGGAGGTGGGACCTCTTCTGTGGGGAGAGAAGCCACTGAGAGGGGGCAGCCCTACTCACAGTAGGCTCCACCTAGGCCCATTCCAGGAGTGGGCTTCAGTGGGGTGAGGCTGGCCTTATTACCGACCGGGCAAAAGATTGTCCTGTGAGCCCCCTCCCCATCAATGATGGCTGCCTTCCCTTTCAAGGAATGGTAAGGCTTTTCCTGCTCGAGCAGGGGGTTGGACTAGATGACCTCCAAGGTCCCGCCCTCTTACCGGAAGAGCAGCAGGGCCAGCAGCAGGCACAGCAGGAGGCCCGCTAAGCAGGAGACCCCCACCAGGGCCAAGAGGAGAGCTGTGCGGAGGGGGAGGTCAAAGGTCAGCCTGGGGAACCCTCCAAACCTGCCGTTTCCCTGCTCAGCCCTGCACACAGAAGCCCCCTCCCCACCAGACACGAAGCATCGCCAAGATGGCAGCACCCCAACTGGCTTTGGGGGGGTTCTTGAGGGGGGGCTGGGACCTTGCCTGAGGGGTCATATATGAGCCATCCCCATCTTCCTCCCTTCCTTCCTTCCTTCCTTCCGTTTGTTTTTCTTTCCCTCCCTTTGTCTTCTTTTTTCTTTCTCTTTCTTTCTTCTTCCCTATCTCCCTTCCTTCCTTCCTTTCCCATCCTCTCTCCCTCTCTCCCTTTCTTTTCTTTGTCTTTCTTCCTTATTCTTTCTTTCTTCCTTCCTCCCTCCCCGTCCTTTCTGTTTTTTCTTTCCCTTCCTTCCTTCTTTGTTTTTTTCTTTCCCTCATCCTCCCTTTCTCTTTTTTGCTCTCTCTCTTTCTTTCTCTTTTTTTTCTATCTCCCTCCCTCCCTTCCTTCACCATCTTCTCTCCCTTTCTCTTCTTTGTCTTTCTTCCTTTTTCTTTCTTTCTTTCTTTCTTTCTTCCTTCCTTTCTTCCTTCCTTTCCTCCCGCCCTCCCCACCCTTTCTGTTCTTTCTTTCCCTTCCTTTCTTCTTCCTTCCTCCCTTCCTCCTACTCTTTCTCTCTCTCTTTCTCTTTCTCTCTTTCTCCAGCTCCTCCCCTGCACTGCTCAGAGGGCTGAGACCCTCAGACAGGGGGAGTGGGCAGACGATCGGGGGTCTTAACCAGGGCCGTCCCTTGGCCTCTGCACTCCTGCTTGCCTCAGAGGGAGGGTCTCGCTCTCAAGGAGTGGGGGGTGGGCTTTCAGTACACCCACATCAACCGAATCGGCCGGGTCCAGGATCGGGCCCAATCGGAGGAAGAACCCCCCCTCCGCAACCTTCCCAATCCAAGTGCTTGTGGCAAGGAGTTCCCATGTTCCCCTGCATGCCATCCAGGCAAGTTGCCCTGCAGGGCTTCCACTCCTCCAGCAGACTATCTAGCTCCCCCCCCCCTCCACCAGACTCCACCCGGGGGGGGGGATACTTACGGTCCTGGCAGGCGGCACCCCCAAAGCCGAAGAGACACCTGGAAGGGAAGGAAGAGGTGGGAGGGCCAGCGGGGAGGAAGGGGGGGGGGGTAACCCAATTGCCATGTGGGAAGGGGAAAAAAACACACACCCTGGCTGCACTTGGGGCACCCAGAAGCCTCAGCCGCTGCCAGGTGGGCTTCTCTGCTTTGCAAAGCCCTGGTCATGGGCACTGCTGCCCTCTAGTGGCCTCAGTCTGCCTCTTTTTCATCATGGGATCTTAAGGGCCGGAAGGGACCCGGGGGGACGCCTTCCAGTCCAACTCCCAGAGGCTGAAGGCTCACCGGTCTTTTATTCCGAATGGCTGTCCACCTTTTCTTTTCTCTCTCTCTCTCTCTCTCTCTTCAAAATGACCTGCGATGGAAGCCCCGCAATTCCCAGAGTGGGGTTTGAAGAGTCCCCGGAAGCAGAATTAGAATCCAGGACCCGATTCTGCTGAGCATAAATGCAACTCACCTGACACAGGTGCCATTCCGCAGCCAAAATCCACTCTCACAAGCTGGATGGAAGAGAGGAAGAATGTGAGAGAGAATGAGAAGAGACGGCAAAAGAGAGAAAGAGAGAGAGAGAAAATGAGAGAAAGAATGAAAGAATGAGAGAGAGAGAGAGAGAGAGAGAGAATGAGAGCGCAAATGAGAAGACAGAGAGAGAATGAGAAGAGGGAGACAGAATGTAAGCTAGAAAGAGAAAGAAGAGAGAGAGAATTAGAAGATAGAATGAGAAAGAATGAGAAAGATGAGAGAAAGAGAAAGAAAGACAGAGAAAGAGACAGACAACTGGAGAATGACAAGAGCAAGCAAGAGAATTAGGAGAATGAGAGAGAATGAGGACAAAGAGAAAGAGAAAGAAAAGAGAGAATGTGAGAGAGAATTAGAAGAGCATGAGAGGGAGAAAGAGAGAATGAGAGAGAAATGAGAAGAGACAGAATGAGAGAAAGAGAAAAGAATGAGAGAGAGAATGAGAATGAAGTGGAGAATGAGAGAGAGAAAGAGAAGAATGAAAGAGACTGAGAGAGAGAGAGACAATGAGAGAGCGAATGAGGACCGAGAGAGAATGGGAAGAGGAAGACAGAAAGAATGAAAGAGAGAATGAGATAAAAAAAACAGAGAGAGAGAATTAGAAGATAGAATGAGAAAGAATGAGAGTGAGGAGAGAGAAAGAGAGACAATGGGAGAATGAGAAGAGAGAGCGAGAGAATTAGGAGAATGAGAGAGAATGAGGACAGAGAAAAAGAGAGAATGAGAGCAAAAAGAAAGAAAATTAGAGAGCAAATAAGGAGACAAAGAGAGAGAATAAGACAGAGGGAATGAGAGAGAATGAGGGAAAATGAGAAGACAGAAGAATGAGAAGTGGGGGACAGAATGAAAGAGAATGAGATGAAGAAAACAGAGAGAATTGGAAGGTATAATGAGAAAGAATGAGAAAGATGAGAGAAAGAGAGGGAGAGACAATGGGAGAATGAGAAGAGAGAGCGAGAGAATTAGGAGAATGAGAGAGAATGAGGACAGAGAAAAAGAGAGAATGAGAGCAAAAAGAAAGAAAATTAGAGAGCAAATAAGGAGACAGAGAGAATAAGACAGAGGGAATGAGAGAGAATGAGGGAAAATGAGAAGACAGAAGAATGAGAAGTGGGGGACAGAATGAAAGAGAATGAGATGAAGAAAACAGAGAGAATTGGAAGGTATAATGAGAAAGAATGAGAAAGATGAGAGAAAGAGAGGGAGAGACAATGGGAGAATGAGAAGAGAGAGCGAGAGAATTAGGAGAATGAGAGAGAATGAGGACAGAGAAAGAAAGACAATGAGAGAAAGAGAAAGAATGAGAAGAGAAAGAAAATGAAAAAGAATGAGAGTGAATGAGGACAGAGAGAATGAAAGCAAGAAAGAGAGAATGAAAGAGAAAAGAATGAGAGACAGAATGAGAATGAAGTAGAGAATGAGAGAAAGGGAAGAGAAAGAATGAGAGAGAGAGAGAGAATGAAAGAGCAAATGGTAAGACAGAGAGAGAATGAGAAGAGGGAGACAGAATGAAAGAGAGAATGAGATAAAGAAAACAGAGAAAGGGAGAATTAGAAGATAGAATGAGAAAGAATGAGAGTGAGGAGAGAAAGAGAGACAATGGGAGAATGAGAAGAGAGAGCGAGAGAATTAGGAGAATGAGAGAGAATGAAGACAGAGAAAGAAAGAGATAATGAGAGAAAGAATGAGAGAGCAAATGAGAAGACAGAGAGAGAGAATAAGGATAGAGAGAGAGAATGAGGGAAAATGAGAATAAGAGAGAAAATGGGAAGTGGAAAAAGAAGTGCCCCACAGTAGCGGAGGGAGGGGGAGAGGGATCCCTCAAGGCCAGCCCAAGGGAGCCCACCTGTGCAGGTGCGGTCCATGACATGTGCTCGGAAGAAGCCGGGACGGCAGGTGCAGCTGACCAAACCATCTGAGGAGGAGCAGGTGGTCGAGAGGGGGTCGCAGACATCCAGCCGGCAGAGATTCAAGGCTGCAAGGAAAGGGCTCCGGTCAGCGACGGACTTTTTGGCGGGGAGGGGGGCTGCCAACTACAGGGCCCTGCCTTTCAGGATCCTCAGGGATTGGCCGTTTGGCAGCCCTCTCCTGCCCCCTCCCTCCTTGCCAGGGCCGGGGCTCTTGGACTGAGCTCCCGTGGCAGCTCACCCTGGTAGGTGCCTACGTGGTGGCAAAACAGAGCATCCTGCAGGCTGCTGTTGTGGCACTGCACTGGGAAGGCCTCCACCGCCTCGTCCACCTCGTGAATTGTGACCGGCCCCCGAGCAGAAAAATGGTGCAGGATGGTCACCTCTTGGCTGGACAGGCTGCAGAGCCAGAGGTCAGGGTCAGCAGGTGACTGGGGGTGCACGACCCCTCCCACCTGTGACTCTAGGTTCATCGTTCCTCTGAGACGTTTGGGGGGCTGAGGGACCTCCGATTCCATTGTCCTTGATGCAGGAGATAGTCACAAGAGGAGTTGGGTGGGAGAGCGGAGCAATTCTCCTCCCAGGAACAGGTTTTGTTCCCCTGGGGGGCAAACTGGAGTTTGACGACTTGGAAGGGTTATGCCGAGGCCGGCCGGATCTCTGTCAGGGAGCCGTAGGGAGGTGGACAACAAGAGGAGTCCACAACCCCCACGTTTGCGGCTGGTTTGGAACCGGGCTGTACGAGCGACAGGCGAGCCCGTATGTGCCCGGGGCTACAGCCGTACAAGCAGGGAGCGCAGGTACTCGGTGCCCAGCTCCACTCAGGCGGAACCATCCCCTATCTCTGCCGGTCTGCCAATCCAAAAAACTTGGGGATCACTGGACTAGATAGTCCCCAAGATCTTTCTCATCCTCTCGCGAAGCCCCATCCACGCGCCTGCGGAAACACCAAACTACACTGTAACCCGGTCTGTGGAAAAGCTGCTCTTGGTCCGCAGCACCCCAAAGGTTGTGGGTCCCTGTCCTAGGAAGCTCCAGGGCAGGCCCACAAATTCATCCCCCCCTGCCCCATCTCCTTCCACCGACTCACTTCAACGCATGAACCCGGGAGTCCAGGTACCCCTCCAAATGGCCCAGGATGCACTGGAACTACGGAGAGAGACATTCAGGCATGACAAGGAGGCACGGGGCACAATTCCTGCCCCTGAGGCTCTCCAATGTGTCCCACCCCACCCCCCACTGCAGGGGACTCTCTCCTTTCCCAGCCTTGCTGGGGACCGGCAAGGGTGCTTGGTGGCCTGCAGGCAGGGGGGGTGGGCAGTGCTACGGCAGGAACTCCAACCAACAGCTCCCCATCCCAATCAGAAGGGATGGTAATTTGCCTCTGCCTTAGCCCCACGGGCATGTGGGTTCATGGCCACCAAGGGGGCAGCCTCCGTCCTTTGAGGGGGGGGGGGCTTACCAAGTGTCGGATCTGGCAGGCAACCCGCAAGGATGACAACTCTGGGGGCTCCAGGTTGCAGACCGTCAGCCGGGCAGGGAAGACTTTGACTGCAAGATGGTAGCCATGGCCCTGGCCGTCAATTCGAGGGTCCAGGGTGTGAGCCAGATCCCCTGCCCTTCCACCCACATCTTGGCTCAGGTGGAGCCCTGGGTGTGGGGTGGGACAAATCCCAACCAGGAGGCAAGGATTTTATGGCGGGAGGGGCTGTCAGTTCACTCTGTGTGCTGAAGGAAATACCTGTCAACCCGCCGTTCCCAAGCCCTCCCTCCCTCCCCTTTCAGACTGGACTCTTCTCACTGCCCCCAAGCCATCCATCCCTCCCACCCTCCCCCTTCACCGTTTTGCTGAAGCCCAGCCGAACCAAGGCTGGGACGGGCAGTGCCCCCTTGGCCCTTGCATGCAGGAGCAACGCGTGGCACTCACCTGGCTGCCAGCCGGGAAGAGGGCAGTGGGGCTGGAAGGGGCAGCCCCTCCCGGAAAAGAGGAGCAGCCGAGGGCCTCTGGTTGGACACTTGTCTGGCGTCAGGGTCTCCTGGGGGGAGCTACAGGGGGATTCCCCCCACCCACTTCCTTTTGATAAGGGGTTCCCTATCCTCCGGTTGTGGACCCGTCTGGGGCCGCGGACTGTTAGGAACCGGGCCGCACAAAGGAGCAAAACTTTAGTCTCCAAAGTAGTGGGATCGAGGTGGCACATGAAACCATCTCTCCCCCCCACCATCCCTGAGGGTGTGTGGGGTGAAAGTTGCCCCCTTACCTGGCACGCAGCCAAACACAGGGTGGAGATGGTAGCCTAGCCCGCAGCGGCAAATTTGGCGTCCCACATGGTCTTCCTCGCAGGAGCTCCAGGGGGGGCAGTCCTCCTGTACATGACAGCTCGGGGGCCCTGTGAGGAACGGGGGGACATTGTCTGTGACACTGGAACCCCGTCTTTGCGAGGGGGGGGTGGCGGGGGGCTCCAAGGAAAGGAGCCTGAAAGGAAATGAGGGCATCCCAGGGCACTGGAGGTGGAGCCTCCTCGACATACGACCACGACGGAGCCCTGAACGTCTGCCGCCAAGTGAGATGTTTAAGTAAGTTTCGCTCCGTCCGACGACATCCCTCCCCACGTTGGTTAAGTTGTGGTGAAGTTAGTTACACGGTCATTAAGCGAACCCAGCTACCCCCTTGACGTGGCTCATCGGAAACTCATCGTTATCCTGTGACACCCCCCCCCCCCGGACACAGCGACCGACAATAAATGGGAGTCCGTCGTCAAGTGTAAACCCCGTGACCGTGGGGATGTTGAACGGTCCTAAGTGTGAACACAATCCCAAGTCCCTTTTTTTCAGTACTGTCGTAACTTTCAACGGTCACTTAGCAAAGCATTGTAAATCGAGGAGGGCTTGTACCAAGTTCCATCATGGCTGCCGGGGATCAGGTGGGGCTGTTTTGTAGCCTCTACCCCCATAATTGGGACTAGATGACCTCCAAGGTCCCCTGCCAACTATGTTATTCTACGATTGTCAGGGTGAGGGTTGAGGTGGACTAGATGGCCTCTACAGTCCCTTCCAACCCCATCATCCTATGTTCTGGGTTCTAACAAAGAGGTGGGATGGATACAAGGCAGGGCCAATGAATGTGGGGGGGGGGATCAGGCAGTGAGGGAGGGGTGGGTGGTCCCCTTGCACCACGCCCCTAAGGCCAGGTGCCGCTCACAGGTTGACCGCTGCCCCTTCCTCATTCAGGGCAATTCGGGGGTGGGGGGGGGGAACCCTGCCTGGATCTGTTTTTCAGTGCAAAAGGGAGTCCCAGCCCCCTTACCCGTCTCTGGTGCGTCACTGGTCCAGTTGACCATCGTTGTGGGGAGGGTCTCGTCCCATGCAAAGGGGGGGTCTGAAGTCTGGCTGACCCTGTTCTCCACTGAAGGAGGAAAAGGGGGAAGTTATTGCTCTCACTGGGGGCTTTTGAAAAGAGAACCGGGCAAGCCTTGGTTGGTCCGAAATAGGTCTTGTGCTGGAGCAGGGGGCTGGACTGGATGACCTCCGAGGCCCCTTCCAACTCCCCAGGTGGAAAAGACACCCCAGGAACAAAAATGACCTATTTGCATGACATCCCACGTGCGAGTCGCATAACGGAACATCCGTATCTCATGTGACCCAGGCGGCGTCTAAACCGTGGAATGGAACAAACCCGAGTTAAGACTTTCTGAACGTCGGGAATGAGGCAGGCACAGAAGGGGGGCGGGGAGGGGGGAGAATGAATCGGCACCTCCCTCCCTGCCAATGGGGATCTCCGATGGAGAGACCCCCTCCTCTCGGGTGGGGTAAATGACCCCTTCTTTAGCCGGGATAATCCCCGGGATCGGGCGCAGCTCCTGCCTCGTCCGCGTTGCGCGGCCGGGAAAGTTTGCTTGATCGTCCCGCCGGAGGGAAAAAAACCAGAGAGGGCTGCTGCTTTGCCCCACGGATGCGTCTGGGTCGCCCGGGGCGGGGAGGGCAGGCGGGCGATGGGTCCCCCCTCCCTCCCCCTCCTGAGGGCGTAGGAGGTGAGCTCTGCGCGCTATCCGGTCACTCACCTGCGCCGCGCCCGCCGCCGATTCCCAGTTCCCCCTGCAGGAGGGCGGCCAGGGCCAAGGAGAAGCCCACCCTCCACATTTCTCCAGCCGAGGAGCTGCGCTGAAGGGGGAGGGGGATTTGGAGGAGGGGCGCAGGGAGGGAATCCTGGACCGCCCATCCCCTCCTATCCGGGTACTCATTAACCCATCCTTGCCGGCTGCCAGGGCAAAGGGCAGGGAACACCGGCATTGCCCACCTCTCTCAGGATCCCCCCCCCGTGGGGGCCCCAGGAACTGCTAAAACAGGCGCATGGCCATATCCGTTTCCTTACAGACTCAGATTGGGAAGGGACCTTGGAGGTCATCTAGTCCAACCCCCTGCTCAAGCAGGAGAGCCTTACAGAATCACAGAGTTGGGAGGGACCTCAGAGGCCATCTAGTCCAACCCCCTGCTCGAGCAGGAGACCCTTACAGAATCATAGAGCCGGAAGGGATCTTTGAGGTCATTTAGTCCAACCCCACTGCTCAAGCAGGAGAGCCTTACAGACTCCCAAAGTGGGAAGGGACCTTGGAGGTAATGTAATCCAACCCTTTGCTCAGTGACACACAGAGATACAGACACACACACCGAGGAATTGGAGGGAGGCCGGGCGCCCAGCGACTCCCCTCCGATCTCGCCCCCACCCCTCCCGGACCCTTCCGCCACTCCGAGCGGCTGCGAAGGAGCCCCGGAAAGTTGTCGGGACGCATTCTGCCTGTTCGCGGGGGCGGGGGCAGGCGGGGCGGGGGCGTGGGGGGGCGGGTCGGGTCCCGGCCCAATGGGAGGAGGCGAGGCTTCCTCTTCCGCCTGACTTCCCGAGCATGGAGCCCGCGGTGGGTGGCTGGGCGCTGGTAGGGAAAGGGGGGTGAGTGGGTGGTCGGGCGGGCTGGGCAGCCGTTCAACCGGTCGAGCCTTAACCGCCTCTCGCCTTGCAGACGGTCGGGGGGCTGCAGTGGGCCTTGCGGGAGATGGGCTTCGGCGAGGGGCAGGTGGGGGCCGCCCTGCGCGCAGGCTGCCTGAGCGTCTCGGAGGCGGCAGACTGGTGAGTGCGGGGCTTTGTATGGGGGGCTTTTGGGGGGGTGCGGGGTCTTCTTAAGCCCCTCCCTCTGGTCGTCTCTCCTTCCCCGGAATTCAGGCTGCTGCGCGATCGCCCGGACGGGGGTCCCCACTCCCAGTCGCCTCCTCCCCGTCTCCGGCTCTTCCCGGGGGTCTCGGAGCCGCGCACCACGGATGCCTTCCAAGCCTCCCGGCCGCCCCTCCTAGTGGACGGGATGGGGGCAGCTGAGACGCCCGGGGAGGTCCCGGCCCCGCCGGTGTGGGACGCTCAGGCGCAAGCCCGGGATTTGGCGGATCGCTCGCAGCTGGTCCAGCAGCTGAAAGCCGAGAAGAGGACGAAGCAGCGGGTGAGCTCCGCTTGGAGGGTGAGGGGGTAGAATTTGCGAGCGATCCAAAGGCCCGACCTGCGCGGCAACTTTCTCCCTGGCTCTGCCTTCCCCAGGAGCGCGAGTTGGCCTTGCAGAGGATCGCGGACGACCGACGGCAGCACAGAGCCGGAGCAACGGCAACCCCCCGACCGGTCCCGGCATGCGCGCAGGCAGAGGCGATCCAGCCGTCCCGCCGTGCGCAGTGCCTGCTGGTGGTGAGGAGACGCGACGAATCCCTCACCCCAAATGAGGCGGAAAGGGGTAGCGGGTCAGCGCCGAGGAGGAGGGAGGAAGGTGGTCCCGGGGTCCCCCAGGATAAAGGGGAGGCGGGGGCAACCAAGCTCCGGACAATGACCCCTCTCTCTCTCTCTCTTTCTTTCTCTCTTCTCTTTTTCTTTTTCTCTTTCTTTTTCTCATTGTCATTTCTCATTCTCTTACTCGTTCTCTTTTTCCCTTTCACTCCCACTTTCTCTCTTTTTCTTTTGCCCTTTTTCTTTTTCTCACTTTCACTTTTTCTTTCTCTCTTTTTCTATCATTCTCTTTCTCTTCTCGTTCTTTGTCTTTTTCGTCTTTCTCTTTTTCTTTCTCTTTTACTCTCCTTCATCCTTTTCTTTTTCTCTTCTCTCTCATTCCGCCTCTTTTTCTTTCTCTCGTTCTTATTTCCTCATTCTTTCTCTTTTTACTTTTTCTCTTTCACCTTCTCTCGCTTTCATTATCTCCCTCTTTTTATCTTTCTCTTCTATCATTCTTTTTCTCGTTCTCTCCCCCACCCCCGCCCCCAGATCCGCCTGCCCAGCGGGGACTCTCTCCGCCGGACCTTCCCGGCCGAGGCCTCCCTGCAGAGCGTCCAGCGCTTCCTCCGGTCGCAACATCCGGAGCTCTCGCCCGCCTCCTCCTTCTTGCAGGCCGCCCCCAAACGGCGCTTCGGACCGGCCGACCTGCCGCTGTCGCTGCTGTCGCTGGGCCTGGTCCCCGGGGCCACCCTCTGCATTGTCGAGCCGGCGTCCGGGGGCGCCTCGCCCTACCCCGCCCCCCCGGAGCCCCTCCCAACAGAGGGTAGCCCCTGCTCGCCGTGGGCGGAAGACCCCCCTGGCACCCCACAGGAGGGTCCCTCGAGCCGAGGGGGAGAGGTTCCCTCCCGGGACCCCCATAGGTGGGGTGAGCGAACTGGCGGCTTGGGTGGGTGGGCTTGAGCCTCGTTCATGCAGCTGACCGCCCCCCCTCAATTATTCCTCCCTCCATGGGGAGGGGGCTTTGCCCATCGTCTGAGCAAGGGAGGGTCTGTCCTGCTATAGGGGAGCTGCAGGTGGGGGGGGGGTCTTTGGCCTGGGGCAGGAAGGATTGGGTTGAGGGCTGCAGGCTTTTCCCCAGGCTGGCCTTGCAGAAGAGCTGGGTGAGGGTCTCCGCCTTCCCCTGCTCCCTCCCCCTCCCCCTGGCCTGGTAGGGTGGGACACACACACCCTCGGCTTCAGGGAGGGAGGGGGCTGGTTCCTCCCTCCCCTAACCTTCTCCACTCTGGGGGTCTCCTACAGGCAGAGGGCAGAAGCTGGATTCTGCAGAGCCAATGGAGCAGTACCTGCCGGCAGCCAACAGGGGGCAGCAGGCGCTGGGGGAAGAGCCAGGTGAGTGTGGAGGGAGGGGGGCGGGGCTGGTTTGTCTGGAGCTTCCTGTGCTGTGCCAACCATCCAGAACAGGGGGCAGCAACTGGCGGCCCTTGGGCCACATGTGGCTCTTCCATCCCTCTCCCTGTCACTCAAAACAGGCGTCACAACCGGCACTTAGTGAGCGCAGCGATTTGCTGAGCTTTTGACCCCCAGGAGGCCAACCCCGGATAACGCCAAGAAAAAAAGTTTCAGAAGAAAACAGAACCTTTAATTCAACTCCATTCGGTGGTTTTGTGGCCCCTCGGGAAACAGTCAGGCCCCAGAAGGGTTTTGGCTCCGGGTATTTTCTCTTCTAAGGGTGTTTAAGGTTGCCAACTCCTGATCCAGAGTGAGAGAGAGAGAGAGAGAGAGAGAGAAAGCCGTGGAGGGCATCTAGTCTGACCCCCTACTCAAGCAGGAGATCTTTGCAGAATTTCAGAATTGGAAGGCACTCAGAGGTCATCTAGCCCAGCCCTCTGCTTGAGCAGGAGACCCTCAGAGAATCCTAGAATGACAGCACTGAGAGGGTCTCTTACCCACTCCCCTCCTTCCTGTTCATAGGGGTTTTGCCTGCTGCCCGCGATGACCCTGCGGAGTCTAGCCATCGGTGGCCACAGGAGGGTCACCGGCTGCGGTAGGGCATTTTCAGCCTGGGAGTGTGTGTGCCAGCTGTTACCTTGGCACAGAGGAAGCCTGGGGTGGGGGGAGTTGAGCAGGGGCCCGTTTGAGGGATCTCTTTGCCCCCAGGAGGGAAGCCGAGGGGAGCAGCCCAACACCCCTGCCCCTCGCCGTAGCCCGGGCGGCCGAGCAGCGCCAACGCCGAATGCCCGTCCAGGGGGAGAACGGCCAGCTTGGATCAGGGTCCCCTGCAGCCTCAGTTTCCCTTTCGGTGCCTTCGCTGTTCAGGCTGTGTCTTCAGGGGACGGCCAGCCTCATCTCAGGTAGAAGCCCCCTCCCTCTCTAAGCCCCCCTCCCCAAAGGCTCCGAGTTGCCCACTGGCCTCTCTGCCCCTCCAGCCCCCAGCAAGCAGTACCGCGGCAGCCTGGCTGCGCTGCCTCCCGGGCTGGCCCAGGTGTTGCTGGAGCACCTGGTGGGAGAGGCTCGCCTCCATCCTGGCAGCCTGCGGCTCTTCTCCGGCTGCCCCCTGCAGACCCTCCGCCTGGATTGCTACCCCTACACCACCAACCGGCTGCTCGCCGGGCTGCCAGCGTTTCCCGGCTTACAGCGGCTGAGCCTCTTCGGCTGCTCACTTATTACAGGTGAGAGGGGAATCTCTTGGCAACTGACCGGGACGTGGCCTGCGCGGCCTGTGTCTCCAGCCTGCCTTGGGAGGAAAATTGAGGGAGGGCGGAAGGGGTGGCTGGGTTTACACGGGGCCTCACTCCCCCCACCCCAAGAAGCAGAAGTTGGGCTCGGGATGGGGGGGCTGAGCTGAGCAGCCCCCCCCCCCTATCTCCTCCCAGACCAAGGTCTGTCCGTAGTGCAGCGTCTTTTGCACCTGCAGCAGCTGAACCTCTCGGCCTGCGTGAAGCTAACTGACAACTGCCTGCCGTTCCTGAAAGGTTTGTCTGATACACACACACACACACACACACACACACACACACACACAGAGAGTCTGAATTGATCAATTGGAATCAGTTGATCAGTTGGAAGGGACTTTGGAGGTCTTCTAGTCCAACCCCCTGCTCAAGCAGAAGACCCAGAGAAGCCCAGGAGGACAGAGTAGGAAGGGACCTTAAAGGGAAAGAAGAGAAGAAAGTTAAAAAGAAGAAAGAAAGGAAGGAAGAGGAAAAGAAAGAAAGAGGGAAAGAAAGTGAGAAGGAAAATGAGAAAGAAAGAGGGAAGGAAGGAAGAAAAGAAAGAAAGAAGGAAGAAATGGAAGGAAGGAAAGAAAGAAAATAATGTAAGAAAGAAAATAAAGTAAGAGAATGAAAGAAAGAGAGAAGAAAGAAAGAGAAGAAAAGGAAGGAAAGAAAATAAGAAAGAAAGAGGGAAGAAAGAAAGGGAAGTAGGGAAAGAAGAGAAAGGACCAAACGAAAGAAGAGGAAGAACGTTCTTAGCCCTGAATGGCCCCATTGCCCCCCACCTGATGGGCCTAAACCCTCACCTGGCAAGTGGGGGTGGGGGGGGGGTGAAGTGGCTGGGGAAGGAGGAGGGGGCACCCACCCTCCCCTCCCCCCTCCCCCTCCCACAGGGCTGCGGGAGTTGTCCCACCTGGCGCTGGACCAGACCGGAGTGACGGATGTCGGCCTGAGGGATCTCCTCCTGGGGCCTCCCTCCGCCCTCTCCCACCTCAGCCTCAACCGGACAGGGGTCACCGAGCGCACCCTCTGCCTCCTGCCCCACTGCGCCCCCAAACTGTGCGAACTCAGCCTCAAGCAGACCGGCGTAAGTGGGGGGAGCCCTCTGACCCCTCCAGCGGCCCAGAGGGGGGGGATTCGGGAGTGGGGGGCGAGAACGGGGAGACGCATTTCTTATAGCGTCGGGCGGTGTCTGTCCTCAGATCAGCGACGTGTCTGCCCTGTGTCACTCGGAGGCCCTGCGGAGGCTGTTCCTGGACGACACCCCCGTGAGTGAGGCCTCCCTCGGGACCCTCGCCTCCCACCCGGCCCTCGGCTGCCTGACCCTCTCTGGCGTCCAGTCGGTCGCTGGGGATCGGGCTCTGGAGCTGGTCTCAGGTACGGGCCGGAGGTGGGCTGGTCCAGATGCCCCCCCCTTCCCCCCAGTGCCAACGGGGCCTTGGAGGGCTCCTTGGAGGGCTCCTGCAGCGTCTCTCAGGGCAGCAGTTGGGGGTGGACAGGTGGGGGGAGGGGAAGCCTGGCTAGGGGGAAGGCCAGGAGGAATCGCAGCAGCCCCCCGAGTCCCTTCAATGGGGAGGTGCAGGACAGAAGGGGAAGGAAGGAGGAAGGAAGTGGGAAAGGGTGGAAAGGAAGGAGGGAAGGAAGAAGAGAGGAAGAATGGAGAGAGAGAAGAAAAGGAGAGAGATAGGGGAATAAAGGAATCAGATAGATTGGAGGGAAGGAGGGAGGAAGGGAAGAAGAATAAGAGGGAAGGAGGGAGCGACATTGAGGAAAAAGGAACAGAAGGACGGAGGGAAGAAAAACATGGAGGAATAAAGGAACAAGTTTGGAAGAATTGAGGGAGGAAGAAGGGGAGGTAGGGAAAGAAAGAAGGATGGAAGACAGGAGGAAGGAGGTAGACTGGAAGAAGGGGAAAGGAGGAGGGGAGGAAGAAGGGAAGGAGGGAGGGAGGTTGAGGAAGGAGAGAAGAATGGAGAGGGAAGAAAGGAAGGAGAGTCGGAGAGAGGAAGGAGATAGATTGGAGGAGGGGAGGGAGGGGGACTGAGGGAGGGAGGGAAGAAAAAAGGAGAGATGGAGGAATAAAGGAACAAGTTTGGAAGAATTGAGGGAGGAAGGAGGGGAGGGAGGGAAAGAAGGAAGGAAGGAAGACGGGAGGAAGGAGGTAGACTGGAGGAAGGGGGAAGGGGGAGGGGAGGAAGAAGGGAAGGAGGGAGGGAGGTTGAGGAAGGAGGGAAGAATGGAGAGGGAAGAAAGGAAGGAGATAGATTGGAGGAGGGGAGGGAGGGGGACTGAGGGAGGGAGGGAAGAAAAATGGAGAGATAGAGGAATAAAGGAAGGAGTTTGGAAGAAGGGGGGAAGGAAGGAGGGGGGAGGGAAGGAAAGAAGGGAGGAAGGAAATAGATTGGAGGAAGGAGGGAGGGGAGGGTCAGCCCAAAAAGGGCAAAGGAAACGGGGGGGGGGCAGGTTTTGTTTGGAGGGGGAGGGGGGCAACCGCTGGCAACTATTGAGGCATCCACCTGAGGCCTCCGGTGCCCCCTTTCCCAGCTCTGCCCCTGAGCCGGCTGGGGCTGCCCAGCCGCCACACAGTGACCGACGTTGGCCTGGCTGCCGTCTGCCGACTGTCCGGCCTCCTGGAGCTGGACCTGACGGACTACATCCACATCACGGACGAGGGGCTGCGGCCGTTGCCTGGGCTGGGCAAGTGAGCTCCCCACCCCCCACCCTCCCCCTCTTACCTGCCCCAGCTTAACCCCCTGCCACTCCCCCCACAGGAGCTCCTTAAAGACCGGGGGGGGAGGTCCCTGCCCCCCAAATTGGATGGGAACATAAGAGGGCCAGAAAGGGAGCTTTTGCCTTACCTGAGCAGAAGGGAGGGAGGGAGGGAGGAGAGAGAGAGAGAGAGAAGGGAAGAGAAGGAGGAAGCAAGGGAAGGGATAGAAAGGAAAGGAAAGGAGGGAGGAAGAAGAAGAGAGAAGAAGAAAGAGATAGAAAGGGAAAGAAAAAGAAAGAAAGAAAGAAAGAAAGAAAGAAAGAAAGAAAGAAGAAAGAGAGGGAGGGAGGGAGGAATAAAGGAAAAGAAAGAAAGAGGAAGAAAGAAAGAAGGAAAGGAAGGGTGAGAGGAAGAAAGGAAAAAGAAAAATAGACACAAAAAGGAAAAGGAAAAGAGGAAGGAAGGAAAAAGAAAGAGAGAAAGGGGCAAAAAGAGAGAAGGGAAGGAAGGAGGGGAGAAAAAAGTCAGGAGGATGGGAAGAGAAAAGGAAAGAAAGAAGAAAGGAGGGAGGGTGGGAGAAGGGAAGGAAAAAAGGAAAGGAAAGAGAAAAGGAAAAAGAAAAGGGGGAAGGAAAAGAGAAAGAGAGAGGAAAGAAAGAGAGGAAAAAAGAAGATGGGCCTCCTTCTATGAGACACCCCCACCCCAACCAGAGGATGCCCATCCCTGCCTGGACTCGCACCCAGAGCCTCAGGGCCCCGGCGTGGCTCTCTTGCAGGCTGCGGCGCCTCTCCCTGGCCAACACGCGGGTGACGGATGAGGGCCTGCCCCACGTCCGGCTCTTGCGGCTTCTGGAGGAGCTGCGCCTGGACCGCCTGCCCGTCTCCAGCGCTGGCGTGGCCCACTGCCTCACGGGCCTCCCCCACCTGCAGGTATGGCTGCCAGGTATCCTCGACTGACGGCCGTTCCTTTAACGACTGCCTGAAGTCGCCAGAGGGACCTCCGACCGCTTTTCACACTCACGGCCCCGTTCCCGCCATCCAGATTCCCACGCTTGGCAACCTACTCGCATTTACGATGGTGTGTGTGTGTGTGTGTCACACAATGCCCTTCCCACGAGTCGATGGGGAAGCCCGATTTGCTTAACAACCGTGGGACAAAGGACAGCCGTGCCTCGCTTAAGAACTGCAGCGAGAAAAGTCGTAAAATGGGCCCAAACTCTCTTAACAAATGTCTCACGTGGACGAGAAACTTGGGGCTCCCTTGGCGTCGTAAGTCAAGGACTGGCTGTGGAATTTGGCTGGATCGTTGGGTTAGGGGCGTTGGGGGAGGCTTTTTGCCCCCCAGCAAAGGGGGATCCCCAGTGTTGCGATTGGACCCCACTTTCCTAGGTGCTGAGTCTGGCTGGCACAGCCGTTGGAGACCCTGTAGCCAGGCTGGGCCTCGCGGAGCACCGTCAGCTGCTCAAGCTCAACCTGAGTGATACCCGCCTGACCGACCAAGGTAGGGAATGTGTGGGATCCCCCAGCCTCCCCCCACATAAGGGAACCCCTCCCTCGAGCCAGCTCCCTTTCTTTCTTTCCTTTCCCTTTCCTTTCCTTCCCTTCCTTTCCTCCCTCCCTCCTTTTTCTCTTCCTTCCTTTTCTTTCTTTCCTCCCTCCTTCCTTTCCTTTTTTCCTTCCTTTTTCTTTCTTTCCTTCCTTTCTTCCCTCCCTTCTCTGCTTCCTTCCTTTTCTTCCTTCCTTTCCTCCCTCCCTTTTTCTGCTTCCTTCTTTCTTTTTCTTTCCTTCCTTTCCTCCCTCCTCCTTTCTCTTTTCCTTTCTTCCCTCCCTCCTTTCTCTTCTTCCTTCCTTCCTTCCTTCTTCCTGCCTCCCTCAACGTGCCCTCCCCAAATCTTTCCAGGGCTCCGCTTCCTGGCTCAGCTGCCCCTTGTGCAGCTCAACGTCGATGGCTCGGGGGTGACGGCTGCCGGTGTGGCTGAGCTTGTGGCCGCCTGCCCCACCCTCGCCCGCGTCCGCAGTGGCCGCCTGAGGGTCTTGTCTCCGACGGATGAGGAAGAGCCCGGCGTCTAGGTGGCACATCTGTCCCCGCAATACCAGGGAGATGCCTCAGCTGGCTTGGAGATTTTGCCTCTCCAGAGATGGAGAAGTGCCAGGCGGAGACTTGGGGTCCATCCAGCTGCTCTTGTTTGGAAGGGACCTTGGAGGTCATGTAGTCCAGCCCCCTGCCTGAGCAGGCTTTCCTCCGGAGAAACTGCTGGAGAGCTCTGCCTTCCTGCAAACCTTGCCCCCCCCCCCCGGCCTTTGAGGATGAGCTGAGGGGAGGGTTTGCAAGATGCTTCCGGAGGGGGGGGGAGGGTAGGAAGACGTAAAGCCCCCTCCCCAGTTCAGTGTGTCCAGGAAGAGCCCTGGGAAACCGCCATCTTTGTGCCTTAACCATGTCCAATAAAACAGCTGCTTGTTCTCACTCTTGATCTGGATGCGGCCTTTCTTTTCCCTGGGGTGGGTGGGGGGGGAGGCTTTCTGAGGGGGTGGGTGGGTGGCAAGGACAAGGTCCTCCCTGCTGTGGCCCCCTCCCCAGCACCACAATGGGCCGGGAGGGGGGGGTGGAGGGGAGGGAGGGGGCCGAGGGGGGGAGTCATCCTGGGCAGTCCCCCCCCCGTGCCAGGCTGGCCTACGCTGTGCAGCTGGGCTCCCCGCTCCTGCTTTAGGGCCGGGCACCTGAAGGGGCTCATGGGGGACGTTTCGTGACCCAACTAGAGAAGGTCATCAGTGCCGGTGGAAGAGGGGGAGGGGGAGGGGGAGGAAGGCCTGAGGGGTCCTTGGTGGTCTCTGGGCTTTCATGAGGGAGCCAACTAGGGAAGATCAGCTGCCTGGCTGACTTAGGACCAGTCCTTCTCTCTCAGCCCATCCCACCTCACAGGGCTGTTGTGAGAAAAAGAGGAGGGGGGATGTCGGATGGAGGGATGGGGAGAGACGCGGGTATCTCTTGGCTCCTTCAGCCAACGCGTGTTGTGATGCCAAGGGACCAGCCTCCGCCTCCTCCTTCCTCGGCCTGCTGCCAAACGGCCAACAACCGGTGGTTGATTGCGGCCACTTTGCCAACTTTTCAACCGCTCCCAAAAGCGGATGTCGGCTCCCCCCAATTTCCCCCCCCCCGCGCTTTGGGTGTCACCATTTCCTTATGGGGAGGGGACCTGCTTCCCAAATATGGAACGTGGCCATCCATACGGGTCGGAGAGATTGAGCAGGCGGTGGGAGCTGGCTGACCGGTCGGCAGGAAATTAACTCGGTTTGTTCGGGAGGGGGGGGGTAGGTTTTAAGGAGGGGGCAGTTGGCTACAAGGGGTCGGGAGCGTTTTTAAGAGTTGGGGTCTCTTCCCCTCCCCCCTTAGGGCCCACCGGTGCAAACAAGACCCCCCCCCCAAGGGGAAAGGAGGTAGGACTGAGGATACATTATAAGGCGGGGGGGCGGATTGAAAGCCCCCTCCCCATTGCGAAGGGCTTGAGTGGTGGTCGAGAGGAAGAAACAGCCGAAGAGGAGGGGGTCTCGAAAGCGGTTTTGCCTTGCGAGGGGGCTTTGCCGGGTGTGTGGAGTGGGGTGGGGGCTCACCCGTCTCTGCTCGGCGGTGGCCAGACTTCCCACTCACCCACCCGGGGGTCCAAAGGGGTTTGGGCAGCCTTGGGAAGAAGGGTAGGGGGCTTCAGAGGAGGCAGAGAAAGACTGCGCAGGCGCGGGGGGCATTTTTTGGGGTGCGCCCCTTGTTATGAGTTGGGGGGATAAGCCCCTGTTGCCTCGCTGCAGCCCGCAAGGAGGCGGGGCGAAAAAAGAGGAGAGGTGGGGACGATGCCAGGCGTTGCCCGTCTCCACTTTCGCTTTCGTTTTCAGGGACTTTCGCTGCAGGAGCCACGTAGCACAGCGGGGAAGGAAACCGAGGTCGCAGAGCGAGACGGAGGCCCCTCCACGGCGAAGGCAAGAAGGGAGGAGGGTCTCACGGGGGTGAAGGTCCCGCAGGGAGAGACCCCTCCCCCCCAGATCCGCGCAAAGCCCACCCTCCCATCTAGCTCCCTCCGCCCGGGCTGAGCTCTCTGCTCCCCCCACCCCGATTGCGTTCCCGGCCACGCCCCCACCCGGGCCGAGGGAAAGAAAGGCGCCCCCTCCCCCCAAAAGCGAAAGCGGGCAGGAGTTGCGCCCACCCCCTCCCCCGCTTCCCTTCCTGCTCCAGGATCGCCCCGCGCCCCCGAGCAGCTCTTTTGCCTTTGGGTGGGGCAGGGAAGAAAAGAGGGGGGCAGTGCCCCTCCCTTTGCGGGAACGGGGAGGCTATGCAGGGTCTTCGGGACCCTCGCTTAAAAGCGTCGGGGGTCTCTTGAATGTAGTGGGAGGGGGGCACGGCTTCTTCCTTCTCCCCATAGAAGAGCCGCTGGGAGAGGCGTCACCGTCTGGGTCAGCCGTGGGGCGGCTCGTGACCTAAAAAGGAGGGGCAGCGCTCCCCTTTCTCCCCCCCCCCCCAGGAGCCGCGCCCCCCAGGCCCTCCTTCCACTCAGAAAGGGAGGGAAGATCTGCCCCTCGTCAGCCTGGAATGAAGGAGACGTTTTCTAAGACTCCGAACAATTAAGCAGTTCGTGGTTAATTAACCATTAGCAATTAAGCTTGCCAAAGGAAGTTTTGGGGATGTCCAACACTGGAGATTTTCAAGGAGAGAGTGGGTGACCATTTGTCTGGAATGGTTGGGGGTCTCCTGCTCCAGGAGGGGGTTGAACTAGATGACCTCTGAGGCTCCTTCTGACACTGCCATTCCATGATTCTGTAAGGGTCTCCTGCTTGAGCAGGAGGGAGGACTAGATGACCTCCAATGTCCCTTCCAACTCTGGTTTTCTCAGAGTCCCCTGCTTGAGTAGGGGGCTGGACTAGATGACCTCCGAGGTTCCTTCCAGTTCTCTTCTGATTCTGGTTACCTCTCATCCCCCCCCCCAGACTAATGAACCCCCTGGAACCACCGGCAGCCAAGAATGACCTACCAGTCAACTTCGGAGACAGCTTGGCTAGATGTGAGAACATCTTCTGAAAGAGTTTGTGTGGGTGTTTGTGTGTGACTGTTTTGGGAAAGGGGACATGCACGGAATTTGGGGGGGGGGGCAAATAGACTCCAGGGCCAGTTTGGGACGGCCCCCCCATCCTGCTGCCAAATTATGCGGTGGCCCTCCCCCAAAGAATGGGGGTCCCCCAGCCCCACTTTCCCCCTCCCCCTTTTCCACTTGGTGGCCCCTCCTGCCTTCCCTCTTCCCCCTCCCTCCCTGCCCCTCCTTTGCCCCCTTACTAGCTCCCTTCAGGGGCTCCAGAGCAGCTTTGGGGCGGGGCCTTGAAAGGGGTGGGGGACAAGACTGCGGTTTCTGGGGAGGGGGCCGCTGACATGCCAAGCCCTCTGGGTGTCGAGAGCCATGTCTGACCTGTGTTTCCTTTCCTCTCTTCCAGGAAGCCACGGATGAGGAGGCCACGCTGGGTAAGTGAGGAGGCCACCCCTGGAATTTGAGTGGGTGTCTTGGGGGAGGCGGTCAACACACTTGGAGAGGCAGTGAATTCCGGTTCTGAAGCACTGCACCGGATAGGTCTCTTCCCATAGTGGGCGGAGTTTTTGCTGGCAGGCCCATTGAAGGGCTGCCTTGGGCCCTCTGTGGAGACCCCTCCCCACTCCTGAGCTACCCTCTCCCTCCCTCCCTGAGGGTCTCTGCTGCCCACCAACGGTCCCCTCCGGCCTCCACCTAATCTGCTAATCTTTAGGGTCCTGGAGACTCCCCTTGTGTCCGTTTGGGGGGGGGGATATGCAGGACAGCCACAGAAGGGCTGCGAGGTTCAGGCAGGCAGGAAAAATGGGGCGGGGGGTGTTGGGCCTTGGATGGACCCATTTCAGCAAACTCTCTGGATCGACCAGAAAGGTTCCATCACGATTTCCCTACTCTACACAGATTGTCCTCCCTGTAGGTTTGATCTCACTCTGGCCGAAACAAACCATGTTGGAAGATGGCTTGCAAACTTCCTGGGGGGAGACGGGGAGGGTCAAGCCTGGTTGGTCAAGCCTGTCTCTGTATCCTGCCCTCCCCCCCCCTAGCCCAGTGGGTCAGAGATCCTCCTGCGACCCTTTGTCAGCGGTCTTCAGCCTATTCAGCTTACTTGGACCCAGCTTTGCTGGTGAGGACTGGATGCAGTGGCTGTATTCGGACATACGGTAGTGGAGCGCTGAGGTGGGACTCACCCTTTGGACCCCGGCTGCCCTCTGAAACCAGGGGGTAATTTTGCAATTTTGGGCTTTGTCGTTTAATCCATAGAGTTTTCCTAAAGTTGGGATTTCCGTTGTGAGAATCTGTGTGGCTGAGCAGCCCAATTTAGCCATTCTGGCAGAGTCCCCAAAAACCATCATTAAATCACTTCAGGACAGGGGTGATTCTTTTCCAAAATCCTCAACCATTTCCAGCCTGCTCAATGAGGCCCCATGTTGGATTATGGTCCCCTTTTTCTTCCTGGGCACTTGATAAATCTCTCAATTCCTTTTTGTAATGTTGTATTCAGAACCTGCAGGTGAAGATGCCGAACTCCGGCTCACCCTCGTCGGAAAGTCCGGAGGCGGGAAAAGCGCCACGGGGAACAGCATCCTCGGTCGCAAGGAGTTCGAGTCCGTTGTGTCGGCAAAGACCACCACCCTGCATTGCAAAAAAGGGCAGGGGGATTGGCAGGGTAAGAAGATCTCCGTAGTCGACACGCCGGGCATTTTTGATTCCGAAAACTATGATGAGATTGTACGACGGGAGATCATGGCTTGCGTGGAGCTCTCCCGGCCTGGCCCCCATGCCCTGATTTTGGTGAGCCAGGTGGGACGCTTCACCACCGAAGATGCAACCGCCGCTAAGTGTGTCCAGGATATCTTTGGGGCCGAGTCTGCCAGGCACACAATTATTGTGTTCACCTGCGTGGAGGATTTGGGCGGGACCCCCCTGCAGGAGTACATCCAAAAGTCCAACAACAGGAATCTGAAGGGAGTGATTCGGCAGTGCGGGAACCGCGTCTGTGGGTTCAACAACAGGGCCGAGGGAGACGAGCAGAAGAGGCAGGTCTCAGGTCTGATGAAGATGGTGAAGAAAACAGTTTCGGCAAATGGGGACAGATACTACACCAACCGGCTATACGAAATACCCAACATTCAGGACGAGGACGTCAAAGCGTTCCTGGCCGAGAACAAAAGGGGCAGAGAAAGGGTGTCCCAGAGACCCTGGAGCTCCGCTGAAATTGTCACAGTGGCTGTGTCATGTTGCTTGTTCGTGGCCATTGTGATCGTCATTATTCTCTTGGTCCGCTATTTGTGAGGGGACTCCTTCTTTCTACCTCTGTAACCGTCTGGTTCGGGCCCGCAACCGAACAGGACAGATACAGACGTCAACGGATAGTTAGGACTGCAGCAACAACCATCACAACCAGCCTCTACTGTCCATTGTAGATTCCATGGGTCAGAAGGAGGGCTGTGAAAATTGCTACAGACCCCTCCCATCCTGGACAGAATCTATTTTAATTTCTCCCCTCAAGTTGATGCTATAGGGCCGGGATGGAGAACCTAAGGCACGTGTGCCACAGGTGGCATGTGGAGCCATTTCTGAGTGCACGTGAGGTGTTGCCCTGTCAGCTCCAGCGCGCATGCTGGCCAGGTATTTTCGGCCTTGATTTTCAGCCGTTTTCACCCTCCGGAGGCTTCCCTGAAACCTCTGGAAAGAGAAAAACGTCCCAACGTGCAAACTGGAGGTTTAGGAATGGACTTCCACTTTGCACATTGGGCTGATTTTCGCCCTCCTGAAGCCACCGGAGGGAGAAAAACGGCCCAACACGCAAACCAGAAGTCTGAGAACAGCTCATTTCTGGCCTTTGGAGGGCCTCTGGAGGGGGTGGGAAAGGCCTTTTTCGCCCTCTCCAGGCTCCTAGAAAGGGTCTGCAGCCTAGGGAGGGCGAAAAATGGGTCCATCCTGCCATTGCATGCCAAAAGCAGGAGGGAGTGTGCGCATGCACGGGGTGGGGGTGCATAGAATTATGGGGGTGGGCACGCACCCCCTCCCCCACGCTCCTCCCTACTTTTGGCACGTGATGGCAAAAAGGTTAGCCACCACTGCTATAGGTGTCAAACTGGATTTGTTTGAGGCCCAGATCAGCACTGTAGTTCTCCTCAGCAGGGGAGCCCCTGTGCCCCGCTTTCAGCCTGGACGGCCTCCTGCAGCACTTTGTTGGCCAAAAGGAGGCACGGGAGAGCCTGGGCTCATCTAGTAAGTAACTAGTAAGTCTTTCTCGTCTTTTCTATTAAGTGTCTGCTTATCTTCTTATGATTATAACTTTATAGCTTGTATTTACCATTTATATTGCTTTATTTAGTATCCTATCAGGATTGCTGTCGATTGCTCGTTTAGTAGCCTAGGACCAATGTTCCCTCTAATTTTTTTTCAGTGTGTGCGGAAAAGTATAGTGTTTGAGCAGCATATTTTCATGCCTGAGCACCTGAATTTTTTCCACAGATGTTTTACAGAGCAATTGATTTATAGGATCTGAATTGGAATGGAGAAAAATGGTTTTGTGCGTGTGTGTGTGTGTGTGTTTGAGTGAGCGAGGGGTCCGGTAAGGGAACTGCGCCTATTTAGAAAAGGTAAATTATTGCAAACATGATCAGTCGAGGATAAGTATGGGGACAGGTTGGGCGGTAGAGAGAAAGTGATAAAAAAGTGGGAGAGAGGAAGAAAAAAGAGGGAAGAGAGACAGAGAAGGAGAGAGAAAGTGACAGAAGAGTGGGAAAGAAGGAGAAAGAGACAAAGGGAAAGAGGGTGAGAGAGACAGAAAGAGACAAAGAGGAGAGAGAAGGAGAGAGAGAGAGAGAATGGAAAAGAAGGAGGGAGAAAGAGAAGAGAGACAAAGAGAAAAAGGATGAGAGAGACAGAGAGAGAAGAGAGGAAGAGGAAAGAGTAAGAGAGAACATCTCATTTTAACCCTGAGGTGCAAATATTCTCTTTGTTTGGTAATTTTATTTGTCCATTTACAATCCAATACTCTTATTTCTCCTTAAGTTCATCAAGAATTCCCTTCTTTTTATTGAATTTATCACAATACCTTGAGAGCAACTTTTTCAGCATAGCTTTACAGCTATTTAAAATATATATTAATTTAGGTCAGGTTTTCAGAACATTAGTCTACTATTTATAAGTCACTAAGTGCAAAGAAACAGAATTCAGAAAGTTGGCTTCCCTTTTTGTAATGCCTATTGCCTGCTTAATTTTCTACCTACGTTTTTGATAACTGACATTCACTGTTGACCCAAGAAGCCCATCGTAGAAAGAAACCCTCCCTATGAACTTCCATGGAATGAAGTTTGATCTTTTTCTCAACCATCCAGTAGCATATTCTTTCTAAGGAGGATATAATCAAGATAGTCCATAATTGCCTACCAATCTAACAGTATGGCGATTGACAATCTCTTTATATTTCAACTCTAACTCTTTCAGTCTGAAAGGTCTGGTGAGGAGAAATCCAAAAATTCTTTTAAAGAGGAAAAAAATGCTTGCACAATTGCACCCATGGAGACGTGTATATGTTACGGTGAAAGACCGAAATTGGTGAAAGTCAACAATCACCGGTGAATGTCGACATTCACCAGATACGCTTGGCGAATGTCCGAAAATACCCTTATCCTCTCGACACCCTTCTATTCGCAGAGTTTTTTTTTAAAAACCTGCGATCCTGCGATCGACATAAAAAAAAAAAACTCCGCGAATAGAAGACCTTTAAAAGGAAGCGAGGAGCCGAGGTATTAGGCTAAGGGGATTAGGGTAAGGGTGTCGAGAGGATAAGGGTATTTTTGGACATACACCCTTACCCTAATCCCCTTAGCCTAATACCTCGGCTCCTCGCTTCCTTTTAAAGGTCTTCTATTCGCGGAGTTTTTTTAAAAAAACCTGCGATCCTGCGATCGACATAAAAAAAAAAAACTCCGCGAATAGAAGACGCTTAAAAGGAAGCATATCTGCCGAGGTATTAGGGTAAGGGGATTAGGGTAAGGGTGTCGAGAGGATAAGGGTATTTTCGGACATTCACCAAGCGTATCTGGTGAATGTTGACATTCACCGGTGAATGTCGACATTCACCAGATTTCGGTCTTTCACCGTAACATATATACACAACACAGAGAGAAACAAACTTAACAAAGTGCTAAGTCTGTCCACCAACACTCCCTCCCTCTCTCTCTCTCTCTCTCTCTCCCTCTCTCTCTCTCCTCGGATTTGCCGAGAAAGAGAGAGAGGGAGGGAGAGAGAGAAAGAGAGAGAGAGAGAGTATCCCTCCTTCCTTCAGTCCAACACTCTCGCGAGCATCCCGGCCAGACAAGAGGGACTGCAGAAGGTCTCCTCTCCTCGAGTCTAGGGCAGCGAGTCATTCGATGGGAAAGTTGCCTCTTGGAAGGAATGACCCAGCTTGGCTCCCACTTTCGATCTGCCGCCCAACGACCGAACGGAGAAGCAAAGAGGCAGGAGAGACGAAGCGGGAGCCAAGCCGGGTCATTCCTTCCAAGAGGCAACTTTCCCATCGAATGACTCGCTGCCCTAGACTGCGGAGACCCTCTCTGCAGTCCCTGTCGTCTGGCCCGGATGCCCGCGAGAGTGTTGGGCTGACGGAAGGAGGGATATACTCTCTCTCTCTCTCCCTCCTCCCTCCCTCCCCCCTCCCCCCCCTCTCTCTCTGTGGCAAATGGCAAATCCGAACAGCCACTGCTGGCAGCCCGTCCCATACCTTCTCCCAACCTCCCCACCCCTTCTCTCAGCTACTTTCTGCCTTGTGAACCTAGAACTGATTGCTGTCTCCAGGCTAGCTCTCCTCTCCTACCACTGCGCGGCAGTTGGAAACTGCTGCCCTGTGTTTTGTTGCCACGTGCGTGGCCGCGCACCTTAGAGGGAACATTGCCTAGGACTATCGCTGAGTGTTGTATCTTACGATGATTGTATTATATGATTATGGTGCTTTATCACTTATTGCTTGTATGTACTCTGAGAGCTTCTGCACCAGGGACAAATTCCTTGTGTGTCCAATCACACTTGACCAATAAAGAATGTTCTGTTCTGTCCTGTTTTGTATTCTGTTCTGTTCTCTTCTGTATTCTACCCTGCCGTATACTTCCCTTATTCCTTATTCTTTCCAAAGTTTTAGCAGGCAGCAGAAGTTGCTGTGTTTGGGTGGGGGGGGAGGGGGACTAGGAGAGTGGGCACCCCCCCCACTTTGACATCTTCCCTCCGGGGGTGTCACTTTATGTCTTCCCATCTTTTCTCTGAATCCCAGGATAATGTTGCAGGGGACACAGTCAAACATTCCTTATTTAAAGAGAGAGAAAATCTTTCCTCTTCCAAATCTGAACTCAGAATCGTGAAAATCCCAAACGTTTCTAAAATTATAATTTATAAATGATAAATTACGGTATTGGGCAAGCTGAACCTGAAATTTTACTCTACGTAGATGATACCTCCGGATTTACCGAAGGAGCAGAAATATCTCCTCGTTGCATTTCACCAAAACAAAACTCGGCCTCTTTTTACCACCAAGGGTCTCCAAACGTGTCCACTTAAAGCTTGTGGATGTGGACTTCCATTCCAAGCAAATTTGGAGACCTCTGAGTTAGGAAAGGGAATTTTCCGCCTTGTTTGGGAGGTCCACCTTCAAAGCTGCCATTCTGGGCCAGGGAAGTTGGAGGGCGGGTCCTGCGCCAATCAAGGAAAGACAGCTGAAATTCGTTTCCTACAGGCCTAAGAAGCGGGTACTACAAGAACTAACAGACAAGGGCATCCAGTCTGGGCTCACATTGGGTTGAACCCAGAGCCGAGGGCAAACTGCATTCTTCACCCATTTTTCTCCTTGAAGCAGCCTCTTGGGGAGACATGGTGGTTACTTTAGCTTTCCCTCCAGCACCCACCCTCCCAGTCTAGGACAGACTGTCTCTGCATGACAGTGAAATGAACTCTTTCATTGCATGCACTGCATTGGGATGAAACCAGCACACAAAATAATAGAAAAGGAAAATTACTCTCCTTTTTTGCGTCTTCTGCACCACCACCTCATGCTCCAACAACCTGTACAAAGGAGAGACACAGAAAGCAAGACTTTAATTGCTTGCACTTCACTATCTCAAGGATGAACACAGCACAGACCACACCACACCCAGCAATAAAGACGGCTACTTACAGAGGAAGGATCCCTGGCTTGCCGGTCTTCTGCACACCACCTTATCGATTTACTTTGCTCAAAAAACCTGCACAAAGAACAAACACAGAAAGCAAGACTTTAATTGCTTGCACTACTACTACTACTACTACTACTACTACTACTACTACTACTATATTAAGGATGAAACAAGCACACAAAGCAATAAAAGAGCTACACATAGGAAAGATGACTGTCCTAGCGGTCATACTCTGTTGCCTCTTCATCCTGTTAAATAATACTAACTGCAGAAGAACTAAAACAATATTGGACTCAATTGTGGTTGTAAGCTGAGGACTACACTACAGGTAACAGAAGCGATCTCTGTTTTCACCCAACAATGTACAGTCTTTTCAGGAAGGGTGTCCCCCAACAAACAGGAAAGATATAGTCTTTCATCCAAGAAGTTAGATCAAGAATGAATGTCATAGGTAGATTCACAGAGCAATAAACATTTCTTTTTCTGAAATTTAGTTCTCAGTTCAAAAAAACAAAAATATAATGAATTAGATTCAGTACTTAGGTCGGTCCAAGTAGCTATTCAAGAGTTAGTGGTTAGAAGCAATAGTAAAGCAAGATATGGAATTAAAACCAGAAATATTTTGTTGGCTATTTGAAAAGGAGTACAATACATATTTAATTTTACACATGTTAGCAGCTGCTGGAATTGGGTTTGCACAACAGTGAAAAAACAGAGATATGAAAATGAATAAATATTACAATGTGCAGGAATAAATAAATTGACAATTAAAATCAAGAAGGCTTTTAATACTTTTTCACGTGGGATTTGTTTTAGCAATTGCTAACTAATGGAAACAGAAATTAGAAATCCAAAAGTATGAAAGAAAACACCAATTATGTAAGGAAAGGTCCCTAAAATATATAAGGAAATATTACTAGATCATTATTAATACGTAGATAACTGCAGGACATTACACCCACACCCACACAAACTATGACAGTGCCAGGAAAACACCAAAAAATAAGAATCCCCACCCCCCCAAAGACTGCAAATGATACCAGTTTTTTTTTCCTAACCCCAAGGATAGGAAAGACAAAGCCACTGGAATAAAAACCATCAAGGCATTGTGGGAAATTATAAAGGACAGTGCCAGGAAGCTCACAGAACCAGCAACCACCTCACAATTACCTAAACAACCAGGGTGAAACACACTAAATCTGGCAAAGCTGCCTTGCATCAACCTGGCCTGCCCATAGAAAAGCAGCCACTTTGAGATACATAAACCTGGTCTGAACACTTTTAAGCAACATATTGCATCACAAAGAAAACATTTGCAAAAAGGAATAGCATTTCTTGTAGTAAATATATTTTATAAACAATTAAAAAATAAAAATTCCCAAACAATAATTAAAAAAAGATATTCTATAGATTAAAAAAATCCTTAAAAACCATTGTTAAGTATTCCACCAGCAATAATTTACACTATAACTATTTTAAGGTATTGTACCAACTGTAACCATTATTCCACCAGCAATAATTTATACTGTAACCATTTCAAACTATTCCACACACAATAATTTAAAATGAAACGATTAAAAATATTCCATACACAATAAATTACAATAAAACAATTTAAAACAATTCTATGCACAATACATTTTAAAGTTACAGCTGCGAGAGTCCCCCCTCTCGGAGGTATGGCCCCCTGCCCTATTCAGGGCCCACCTTGATGACGGGTTCATTAACCCAGAGAGGTGGAGGAAGCGGGGAATTAGGGGGTTTTTAGTTAAATGTTTTTTAAATGTTTTAGGGGGCTCCAGGGTGGGGGGGAGGGTTGTACAGGCCAGGAGTGTGGTTAGAGCCAGGCAAACAGGTGTGGTCAGGAGGGGAGTGAGCGGAGTGGGGGGGAGGAGGGAAAATAACGTTCCAATAGAGGGCTTTGTTATACCAACGGTCGTAGGGAGGGGTGGGTGCGAGGACAGACGAAGAACTTGTAGTCGGTTGGGAGACCGTGGACGTTGGACGCGCCCGGTCATTTGTACCAAC
The DNA here is from genome assembly GCF_964273705.1 of Natrix helvetica. Classification (NCBI taxonomy): domain Eukaryota; kingdom Metazoa; phylum Chordata; class Lepidosauria; order Squamata; family Natricidae; genus Natrix; species Natrix helvetica. Next base: position 404,011 of record NC_138555.1, on the reverse strand, counting down.
CCCCGCTTTCTAGGTGGCCAGGATCTACAGAGCCAGGGCCTGAGGCTGATGTTGTGTAATGCGAGGTCCGTTGTCAACAAGGCCCCCCTCATTAACGATCTGATTTTAGAGGGGGAGCCAGACCTCGCAGGAATAACGGAGACCTGGTTGGGCCACGAGGGAGGTTTACCCCTCGTGGAAATGTGCCCACCAGGCTACCGAGTGTTCCACCAGCCACGGGCCCAGGGTAGGGGTGGTGGGGTGGCGGTAATTATACGGGAGAATCTGGAACCGAGAGAGTTTACTGTGCCGCAGATATCTGGGTGTGAGTCTCTGGGCGTGAGATGGGGCCCAGGGAGGCAGCTGGGCCTGCTGATTGTATACTTGGCTCCTCACTATACATCAGCGGCCCTGCCTGAACTCCTCGAGCGGATCGCAGAGATGGCAGTTGAGACCCCCAAACTTCTAGTTATGGGGGATTTCAACCTGCCATCGATGGGAGAAGCATCCGAGGTGGCTCGGGAGTTCATGGCTTCCATGACAGCCATGGGCCTGACTCAATTAATTCAGGGCCCCACGCACGAGGGAGGCCACACACTGGATCTTGTTTTTGTCTTCGAACAGTGGATGAGGGATCTAGGAGTAGGGGATCTAGTCATTACGCCCCTGTCATGGTCAGATCACTCACTTCTCCGGCTCGATTTCCCGGGCGCTACACCCCTCCGCGGGGAGGTGGAACCAGATTGTCCTAGATGGTTCCGCCCCAGGCGCCTGATGGAACCGGATAGGTTCCAGACGGAGCTTGGGCCACTTCCTGTAGACCTGACCCGCTCCCGGATGGAGGACCTGGTAGCCACATGGAATAGTGCGGCCGCCGGGGCCTTAGACCGGGTTGCGCCTCTGCGGCCTCTCCGGTGGCAACGAACCGCCCTGGCTCCTTGGTTTAACGAGGAGCTAAGGGCGATGAAATGCCACAAGAGATGCCTAGAGAGCAGATGGAGATCCTCCCGTTCCGAATTTGACCGAACACAGGTAAGAACCTACTTAAGGACTTACCTTGTGGCATTAAGAGTGGCCAAACGTCGATATTGTGCCACTCTTATTGCATCTGCAGAGAACCGCCCTGCCGTCCTGTTTCGGGTGACCCGCTCCCTCTTGTCACAGAGGCCGCGGGAAGCCCCTCTGCAGGGTAGGGCAGAGGAATTTGGGGAATACCTGCAGGATAAAATCGCTCAAATCCGGAGGGAATGGGTCCCCCTCACTGTTCCAGAGGGGACGTCCAGGGCGAGTCTTGAGAGACCATTCTGGGAGGAGTTTGACTCTGTTGCCACCGAGGATTTGGACAGGCTGCGTGGGCGACTGCGAGCCACCAGATGTTTATTGGACCCGTGTCCCTCCTGGCTTGCACTGGCATCCTGGGAGGTCACACGAGGCTGGCTACTGGGACTAGTGAACGATTCATTGAGTGAGGGGTTCCTGCCAGCCGTCTTGAAAGAGGCGGTTGTGAGGCCCTTGCTCAAGAGGGGTTGTTCCTCTATCCTGGTCCTATTAGATCTCTCAGCGGCTTTTGATACCATTGACCATGGTATCCTATTGCGCCGGCTGGAGGGGTTGGGGGTAGGGGGCACCATGTTGCGGTGGTTCTGCTCCTACCTCTCTGACCGGACACAATGTGTGTTGGCAGGGGAGCAGAGGTCGACCCTGAGGCCACTCACTTGTGGGGTGCCACAGGGGTCAGTCCTCTCGCCCCTCCTGTTCAACACATATATGAAGCCGCTGGGCGAGATCATCCGTGGTTTTGGGGTGGGATACCATCTGTACGCTGACGATACGCAGCTGTACATCTCCACCCCGAACCACCCCAACGAGGCCGTCGAAATGATGTCCCGGTGTTTGGAAGCCGTACGGGTCTGGATGGGAGACAACAGACTCAGACTCAACCCCTCCAAGATGGAGTGGCTGTGGTTACCGGCCCCCCGGTTCAACCAGTGTATTCCATCGCTGGCCATCGGGGGCGAGCAGCTGGCCCCCGTGGAGCGGGCGCGCAATTTGGGCGTCCTCCTAGACGCCCGGCTGTCTATGGATGACCATGTGGCAGCCGTGGCGAGGGGGGCGTTCCACCAGGTTCACCTGGTGCACCAATTGCGCCCCTATTGGACCGGGATGCCCTTCGCACAGTCACTCACGCGCTGGTGACGTCCCGTCTGGACTACTGCAATGCTCTCTACATGGGGCTCCCCTTGAGATGCACCCGGAGACTACAGCTGGTCCAGAATGCGGCCGCGTGGGCAATTGTGGGGAGAACGAGGTTCACCCATGTAACACCTCTCCTGCGCGAGCTGCACTGGCTCCCTGTGGTCTACCGGGTGCGCTTCAAGGTGTTAATCACCATCTTTAAAGCGCTCCATAGCACAGGACCTAGTTATTTGCGGGATCGTATCCTGCCCCATACATCCCTGCGACCAATCCGCTCTCACAGAGAGGGACTCCTCCGGGTGCCGTCCACTAGGCAGTGCCAGAGGGCGGCGCCCAGGAGTAGGGCCTTCTCTGTGATGGGCCCAGCCCTCTGGAATGACCCCCCCCCCCAGATATTAGGACAACGACTGATCTCCGCTCCTTCTGCACAAAACTCAAGACCCACCTGTTCCAACTAGCTGGCCTGGCTTAATTAGAACTCTCTAACCTCCCTGGCAATTTTAAACTGTAAATTTAAATTTTTGGGTATTTTAATTGTTTTAATTGTTATAATTTTACTGTTATTTATCTTAACTTTGTGGCTTTTATTTCTATTTGAATTGTTAAATGTTGATGTATTTACCTCCTCCATGCCACATGCCTATATATTTGATTGTACGTCGCCCCGAGTCCCTTCGCGGAGAGGGCGTGACTGATAAATTGAACAAATAATAAATAAATAAATAAATAAATAAATAAATAAATAAATAAATAAATAAATAAATAAATAAATAAATAAATAAATAAATAAATAAAATTAGTATTGAGTATAGAATATTTTAAAATGGTTTATTTTAATTTATTTTGGATAGAATCTTTTTTAAAACAGTCTAAGATAATTTAAAAAAAGAATCCACACACAATAAATTGAAGTAAACCATTTAAAAATATTCTATACTCAATACTTTAAGTAAAATTATTTTAAAAAATTCTATGCACAATAACAGTGACGTGCGGTGAAGTTTATGGCTGGTGAGGCTGGTGACGCCATCAGGAAGGCGGGGAATGGGACCACGTGTGCTGGAGGCTGAGGCTGCCTCAGCCTCCAGCACACGTGATCCCATTCCCCGCCTTCCTGAGCGTGCTCCGCCGGCTCACGCTCCGCAGTCCTCGAAAGCGACTGGGAAACGACAAGAACCTTCCTGCCTCTGCTGGACTTTCCTCGTTGAAGCGCCGGGCTGGCGTAGGCCGTGCGGCCGGTGGGCGGCGAGCCTCTGCAAGGAAAGGCCTCCGGGCCTTTCCTCGGCGAAGCTAGCCTCCCACCGGCCGTGCGGCCTACGCGAGCCCGGCGCTTCAGCGAGGAAAGGCCCAGAGGCCTTTCCTTGCGGAGGCTCGCCAGCCGCATGGCCTACGCCAGCCCAGCGCTTCAACGAGGAAAGGCCCGAAGGCCTTTCCTCGGTGAAGCTAGCCTCTCGCCAGCCACGCAGCCTACGCCAGCCCGGCACTTCAGCGAGGAAAGGCCCGGAGGCCTTTCCTTGTGGAGGCTCGCCGCCCGCCGCCCGCGCGGCCCACGCCAGCCCGCCACTTCAGCGAGGGAAGGCCCGGAGGCCTTTCCTCATCAAAGCTAGCCTCTCACCACCTCCCTCGCGCTTAGTTCCTTACCTGAGGGAAGCAGCAAGCTCCTGGAAGGCGAAGGGAATGGAGTTTTGAAAAGGAGGACCCGCTTTTAAGCGGGTCACCTCCAGCCCGCTCACTGATTGGCTGGACTCCAGCCAATCAGTGAGCAGCAGGCTGGGTTAGGTAGTTTAGTTCAGACGGGCGGGGGAGCGAGTGAGTGAGCTGCGTTGGGACGGCAAGGGCGATTGAGTGACAGGGCCAGTGCCGGTTCCCAGAAGTTACTTCTGGGTCCGGTTACTTCCGGGTTCGGTCAGGAACCGGATCGCGCGATCCGGTGCGAACCGGTAGGAACCCACCACTGCTGCCTACACACACACATACACCGCCTCTGCCTGTAGTAATGGCGAACCTTTTTGGCACTGAGTGCCGAAAGGGGAGCATTTCATGTGTGCACATGAGCTTCATGTGCTCATCTGTGTGTTGACAGGGGGACAGAGGTCGTCCCTGAGGCCACTCACTTGTGGGGTGCCACAGGGGTCGGTCCTCTCGCCTCTCCTGTTCAACGCGTATGTGAAGCCGCTGGGTGAGATCATCCGTGGTTTTGGGGTTGAGTACCATCTCTACGCTGATGATACTCAGCTGTATATTTCAACCCCAAACCACCCCAACGAGGCTGTCGAAGTGATGTCCCGGTGTTTGGAAGCCGTCGGGGTCTGGATGGGGGACAACAGACTCAGACTCAACCCCTCCAAGACCGAGTGGCTGTGGTTGCCGGCACCTCGGTTCAGCCAGCTGACTCCATCGCTGGCCATAGGGGGCGAACAGTTGCCCCCTGTGGAGCGGGCGCGCAATTTGGGTGTCCTCCTTGATGCCCGGCTGTCAATGGAGGACCATGTGGCAGCCGTGGCAAGGGGGGCATTCCACCAGGTTCGCCTGGTGCGCCAATTGCGCCCCCTACTGGACCGGAGTGCCGTGCGCACGGTCACTCATGCGCTGGTGACGTCTCGCCTGGACTACTGCAATGCCCTCTACATGGGGCTTCCCTTGGGACGCATCCGGAGACTGCAGCTAGTTCAGAACGCAGCCGCGCGGGTTATTATGGGAAGTACCCGTTACTCCCACGTAACACCTCTCCTGCGCGAGCTGCACTGGCTACCTGTGGCCTTTCGGGTGCGTTTCAAGGTATTGATCACCATCTTTAAAGCGCTCCATGGCAGAGGACCTAGTTATCTGCAGGATCGCATCCTACCACACACGTCCCTGCGACCTATCCGCTCACACAGGGAGGGGCTCCTCCTGGTGCCGTCTGCTAGGCAATGCCAGCGGGCGACACCTAGGAGTAGATCCTTCTCTGTGATGGGCCCAACCCTCTGGAATGACCTCCCCCCAGACATTCGAACTACCACCGACCTCCGTTCCTTCCGGCAAAAGTTAAAGACTCACCTATTTCAATCAGCTGGCCTGGCACTTTCTTAGTTTTACCTCCCGGGATTCATTTATTTTAATTGGGTTTGGGGTTTTAATAGGCTTTTAACGTATTATATTTATTATTCTATTACAGTCTCACAACCTCCTTCACCTACGTATTTAATTATTTAACTGTTTATGTATGTATTTTACAACGTATTTTAGTGACTGTACACCGCCCCGAGTCCTCTCCGGGAGAGGGGGCGGTCTATAAGTGTGAATAATAAATAAATAAATAAATAAAATAAATCTGTACTGCAACTAGGAAGAGAAGAGGAGCTGCCCAGGGGCCATGCGTGTGCCGGAAAATGATCTTTTGTTTTCCCAGCAAATCTTCCGGTTACTGGCATGCATGTGTGCTGGCTAGCGTGCATCCTCACACTGGAAAACGGACGACCAGCTCTTCCAGTTTACGTCACTGCCGCGTGCACGAAGGCCAGCCGATTGTTGCGTGCGCAGACGTGCCCAAAACCCAGAAGAGGAACAGGCAACGCCACGCGTGCCAGGTGACATGGTTCCATGTTCCACTTTCGGCATGCCTACCTTAGGGAATCAACTCACATTGCGCTGCGTGGGTTGTGGCTGCTGCCGACATCGTCGACTCACAGGCGCTCACTGCCTCCTGTCCTGGTTGTGCCCATTCCCCTCCTCACTAAGGCTTATTTTGGGGGTTGGTCTTATTTTTGGGAAAACCTAATATTTGTTGCACAAAAGTACCCCTTGCCTGGCTTCACAATGTTGCCAATGACTTGTTTTGTGTAGGGTTCCCCCCTCCCCCCCGGTTGCTTCTTTTTGCAGGTTTGCCTGGGCAAACTACTACAAAGTGTGTAAAAGTCACATTGTCATTTTATAATTTTGAGGCCGTTTTTCTAAGTCGATCCCATACCCAAAGTTTCCCCCCCCCCAAGCTATCATAGTTTCTTTAACTTGTTCCTCTTGTAATTTAGTCTCTAATAAATATCCATATAATTTTTAATTACTTTTTCATCAGTACCAATTAAAATTTTATCTAACTCAGTCATTTCATTGTAAAGACCTATTGATTTTCTATCTTCATTATATCTAGATTGTATCTGTAAGTAAGAATACCAATTCATTTCTATTCCTTCTTGTTTCAACTCTTGGATAGATGTGAGTTTACCCTCTGTATTCAATATTTCAACATATCTTACTGTTTGTTCCTTTTTATATATTATTGGATATGAAAATGCTTCAATGGTTGCTATCCAGGCTGGAGTTTTTAAGTAGTGTAATCTTTTAACCTTTTCCCAGTTTAATAACAAGGCCTCCCTTATATAGTGTCTTCTAAAATAACCATGTGCTTTAGTTCCCATACCATAAAAAAGCATGCCATCCCAACAATAAATCATGACCCTCTACATTCAATAATCTGGAATGTTTTAAATGTTACTCACTCCTTAATCCACATCAGGTTTGCTGCTTGATAATATAACTCCCAGTCAGGCAAGCCCAATCCTCCTCTTGTTCTAGCATCTTGTAGGAATTTAAGTTTTATTCTTGCTTTTTTCCCTTGCCAAATAAACTTCAAGACTATTTCATTTAGGTCTTCAAAAAAGTTCTTGCCTAATCGAATTGGAATTGTCTGGAACAGATATAAAATTCTGGGTAAAATGTTCATTTTAATTGTAGAGATTCTTCCTAACATTGATAGTTGCAGATTTTGCCATTTCATCAAATCAGTCGCAATTTGTTGTTTTAATCTAATATAATTATCCTCCTTAAGAGTGCTACATCTAGTTGATAAGTATATCCCCAAATACATCAAAATCATTCTCATATTATCTTTCATTTGTCTCTTTGGTAAAAAACACCATTTTGATCAGAGTGGATAAAGCTATTTAAATACTTCTTGAGTCTGTCTGCTAATATCGATGCGAATAACTTGTAATCTGAATTTAATAAAGATATTGGTCTATAATTCTTGGTTTGCGTTAGATCTGTCTCATCTTTGGGTAGCGATGCAATATATGCTTCTGTCCATGATTTAGGGATTCTGCTCTCTGATATCACTTCATTCATGACTTCTAAAAGAGGGAGAGGCAAGGTTTCTTCAAATGTTTTGTAGAATTCCACCGGAAATCCATCTGGACCTGGGGCTTTCCCATTATTTTGTTTTTTGAGTGCTTCCGTTAGCTCCATCATTGTTATTTTACTTTCCAGCATTATTCTAGTTTCATCTGGTATCTGGGCAAGATTAGCATCCTGTAAATATTTTTTTAACTCCCCCCTCTTCCATTTTCTCTTGTTGATACAGCTTAGCATAGTAGTCTTGTATAATTTTTTTTTCTCCGCATTTCCATAATGAATTTGTCCTTGATCATCTCTTAATTGGAGTATTTTCTTTGCCTCTCTCTCTTTTTTCAATTTATATGCCAACCATCTGCCTGATTTATTTGCGTTTTCAAAGTAATTCTGTTTGGTGCCTCTAATTTTTTGTGCCAGTTCTTCCTTTTCCAGTAGATCTATTTTATGTTTGATCGTATCCATTTTTATTTTAACATCTTTTTTTTTGTGGCGATCTCTGTAACTCTTTTTCAAGTACAATACAATACAACACAATACAATACAATAGTAGAGTTGGAAGGGACCTTGGAGGTCTTCTAGTCCAACCCCCTGCCTAGGCAGGAAACCCTATGCCAAGTTTTTTATAGTCATTGTCTAGAGCTTTATGCATTTGTCTTTTCTTTAAGTTTCTCTTCCTTGTATAGTCCATTATCAGGCCTCTAGTAACAGCCTTCATTGTATCCCAAAGGTTCTGCATTGATGTATCTTCTTTTCTATTTTCTTTAAAGAAAAAGGCCAATTCTTTTTCCATTTTCTGTGTAAAATCTTTTTCTTTCAGTATGATATTATTTAATGTCCATCTAGATTTTATCCTTTGGCCTTTCCATTTAATTGTGATTGGATTATGATCCGCCCATGTGCTTGCTTCAATCTCAATTTCTTGTACATTGCAAATCAATTCTGTTGAGGCCCATATCATATCAATTCTGGAAAATGATGAATGTCTATTTGAATAAAAAGTATATTGTTCTTTTGTAGTATTTCTTTCTCTTCATATGTCTTTTAAGTTTATTTCATCTATCATCCTAAAGAAGGATTTCGGAAGCAGTTTTCTATTTAACTTTGTTGTTTTGTGTGTTTTATAGTCCATGTTCTGGTTTACAATGCCATTAAAGTCTTCCATCATGCGAATATCAACATAGTCCAAGTCCAAAAAAAATTTGTGCAGTTTTTTATAAAATTCATCTTGCTTTTCATTAGGAGCGTAAATTCCAATTAAAAGTATTTTTTAAAATATTATCCATAATTTCCACCATCAAAATTCTTCCCTCTTCATCTGCATAAATTAATTTCGCTGGAATATTATTTTTAATATAGAAGATCACTCCTCTTTTCATTTAACCTCCAAGACCTCCTAGATCCCTCTCTATATTCCAATTCCATCCAAACCGGATTATGATCTGTTAGAGTTCTCGGGCATATCTTCGTCTTCTTCACCCTGGAAAGTAAATCATTTGTAATTAGTATGAAGTCAATTCTGGAAAAGGATTGATGCCTATCGGAAAAAAATGTAAAGTCCCGTTCTTTAAAATTCCGTTCTCTCCAAATGTGTCTCAGTTCCATATCATCCATCAACTCAAAAAAGGATTTAGGGAGACTTGTTCGTGTTTGACTATTTTGCAGTAGTCTCTTCTTGTCTTTGATGGTGTCCAGTACTCCGTTCCAGTCACCCAATAGTACACACGATCTATAATCCCATTGTGTTATTTTAGTATGAAGCAACTTGTAAAAAATTTTCTTGTTGTTGATTGGGAGCATATACTCCTGTTAAGAGTGTTTTCTTTCCTTCTATTAGTAGTTCAATTGCAATATAGCTTCCTTGAGGATCTGCTTCAATTAATTCAGCCTTTAAATCTTTTCTTAAGTATATAACTATACCATTTATCTTCTCTGGAGCAGATGCCACAAAGTATGGTCCCAATCTTGCGTTCATCAAGTATTTCTAATCCTGTGTCCTAATATGTGTTTCTTGCAGACAAATTACATCATTTTAAATTGTTTCAGATAGTGAAATATTTTCCCCCTTTTTTATGGTGAATTTAAACCATTAACGTTCCAGGTTAGAAATTTAATTGTCATCTTCAGCTCCCTGAAGCTTTCTAAGAGCTACCTGGAAATCTTGCTGGGATTTCACCTTCGGTCTTGCTCCCCCCACAGCTTCTGTGTTCGTATTTCTAATTTCTTGGATTATTGTCTGGGCTTGCTGCATCTTTAATTCTTGCTCTTTGCGTTTAGTGGCCGCTCGAGTTTGTCTTTGTTCCATAATTTCTTCTGTCTCCTCAGGTAAGTCCAGAGCTTGAGCAGCTCCCGCTTGTGCCTGAATATCTTGCTGTCTGGTCTCGCCTGTTTCTTTTCTTCCTCTAGATCCTGGAGATGGAGGGTGTCCAGCCTTTAATACATTGCTATAAAAATCTCCTGCTTTCCAAACTGAATTAAGACGATATCTTTTTCCTAGGTAATTCACCACCAATCCGGCTGGGGCCTCCCATCTATACTGTATCTGGCGATTTCTAAGTTCGTCCACTAAAAATGCGTAATCCTTTCTGGATCTCAACATTTTTGGAGGAATTTCCTTCAATACTATCACATCTTGTCCTGCCACTTGTAACTTATTTTTGTAAGTTGCTTGCAATATTCCTTTCCTAGTTTTCCTGGTGACAAAATAAATTACAATATCTCTTGGTAGTTGTCTCTGTCTAGCAATCCATGAATTGACACGGTAAATTTTGTCAATCTGCCAGGCACATTCTACCTTTGGTTCACCAGTTAATTGAGCGAAAGTTTCAGCAAAAATATCTCTCAGATCTTCTTGGTTATGTTCTTTCAGACCTCTTATTCTTAGAGCAAATTCCATTGTTCTGTATTGTATCATTGTACCTCTGCCTCTGATCTATCGATTTTGCTTTGTGCCTCCTCAACTTTATTTTCCAACTTGATATTAGACTGATTAATTTCCTCTACCTTCTCATCCAGAGATGTTACATAACCAAGTAAGTCCTTAAGTGCATCCATTATGTCCTCTCTTATCTGCTGATTACGGGTTTGGATTAAATCCTTAATTCCAGACATTTCATCAGACACGTCTTTAAAAGCATTTGAAATTTTTCCCTCCAAAACAACGGCTTGGTCCTTTAATGCATTTTGAAGAGCCTCAAGTGTCAGAGTTTGTGTTTCTACTGGGGGTAATAAAGATTGTAATTTCTGTCTCTGGGCTGGGGAACTTCCAGCGCTCTTGGAAACGCTTAGTTTTGTTTGTTTTGAAGCCATTTCCAGATATTCAAGCAAACTTTTCAGCGGCCAGTTTATTAAGTCCAAAAAGTCCACCTATTCCCCCAGGTTTGTTAACCAATACTGTTTTCTTTGATCTTAAACTCTTGAGTCTTTTAACATCATTAACAGGCATTTAACAAATGCTGTCCCATAGCGACAATCAAAATGAATATTTTACCAAGAATCTTATTCCTGTTACAAGCCGCACCTATTAACCCATGTAAAAAATTCTTTCAAGAATTAAATAACATAACCACTAGGTTTATTTGGCACGGACGAAAAGCGAGGATCAAACTAAAGTCATTGCAGGACAGCAAAGAGAGGGGAGGTTTAGCATTACCAAATTGGGACTTATACGCATTGGCAGTATCAATAACATGGGTGAAGGATTGGATAGAGCTAAAGAATAAAAGAATTTTGACCCTGGAAGGCCATGATTTGCAAGCAGGCTGGCACACTTTCCTATGGGATGATAAAAATAAAACGCACAAATACTTTCAAAAACATTTAATTAGAAGAGCGTTATTGCAAAAATGGCTCAAAAAAAAAAATCCATTACGTGAAAATCCCGAATTGGCTATCACTGACAGAAAGGACGACTCATCCAAATTTTATACAATACAATACAATACAATAGTAGAGTTGGAAGGGACCTTGGAGGTCTTCTAGTCCAACCCCCTGCCTAGGCAGGAAACCCTATACCGTTCCAGACAAATAGCTATCCAACATCTTCTTAAAGACTTCCAGTGTTGGGGCATTCACAACTTCTGGAGGCAAGCTGTTCCACTGATTAATTGTTCTCACTGTCAGGAAATTCCTCCTCAGTTCTAAATTGCTTCTCTCCTTGATTAGTTTCCACCCATTGCTTCTTGTTCTACCCTCAGGTGCTTTGGAGAATAGTTTGACTCCCTCTTCTTTGTGGCAACCTCTGAGATATTGGAATAATGCTATCATGTCTCCCCTAGTCCTTCTTTCTCTTAAGCTAAACATACCCAGTTCCTGCAACCGTTCTTCATATGTTTTAGTCTCCAGTCCCCTAATCATCTTTGTTGCTCTTCTCTGCACTCTTTCTAGAGTCTCCACATCTTTTTTACATCGTGGCGACCAGAACTGAATGCAGTATTCCAAGTGTGGCCTTACCAAGGCATTATAAAGTGGTATTAACACTTCACGTGATCTTGATTCTATCCCTCTGTTGATGCAGCCTAGAACTGTGTTGGCTTTTTTGGCAGCTGCTGCACACTGCTGGCTCATATTTAAATGGTTGTCCACTAGGACTCCAAGATCCCTTTCACAGTTACTACTACTGAGTAAGGTATCACCTATACTGTACCTGTGCATTCCGTTTTTGTTGCCTAAATGTAGAACCTTACTCTTTTCACCATTGAATTTCATTTTATTAGATAGTGCCCAATGTTCAAGTTTGTCAAGATCCTTCTGTATCTTAAGCCTATCTTCTGGAGTGTTGGCTATTCCTGCCAGCTTGGTATCATCTGCAAATTTGATGAGTTCCCCATTTATTCCCTCATCCAAATCATTGATGAAGATGTTGAAGAGTACTGGGCCTAAAACAGAGCCTTGGGGTACTCCACTGCATACTTCCCTCCATGTAGATGCAGTTCCATTGAGAACTACACGTTGAGTGCGGTTGGTCAGCCAGTTACCAATCCATCTGGTGGTGATGCTGTCTAACCCACATTCTTCTACTTTATCTAGTAGTAGGTTATGGTCTACCTTATCAAAAGCCTTACTGAAGTCCAAGTAAACTATATCAACGGCATTCCTCTGGTCCACTAATTTTGTCACATTATCAAAGAATGCAATAAGATTAGTCTGGCATGATCTGTTTTTGACAAATCCATGTTGGCTTTTGGCTATTACTTTGTTTGCTTCTAGGTGTTCGCAAATTCGTTGCTTGATTATTTTTTCCAGAATCTTTCCTGGTATTGAGGTTAGGCTGATAGGTCTGTAGTTTCCTGGATCTAATTTTTTCCCTTTTTTGAAGATGGGAACCACATCAGCTCTTTTCCAGTCCTCTGGTAGTTCCCCGGTGTTCCAGGATCTCTGAAAGATATAATTCAGTGGTTCTGAGATCTCGTCTGCTAGTTCCTTCAGAACTCTGGGGTGTAATCCATCCGGTCCTGGTGATTTGAACTCATCTAGGGTAGACAGGTGCTCACTTACCATTTTCTTCCCTATTTCAATTTGTGTTCCTAATTTTGTGGTGCTGCTTTTGATAGGTTGGACTGTTTTATCCCTTTGTGTAAAGACAGATGCAAAACATGAGTTAAATAGTTCTGCTTTCTCCCTGTTGCTTGTCACCTTCTTGCCACTTTCTCCTAGCAATGGACCAATTGTTTCCTTAACTTTTTTCTTGTTTTTAACATGTTGGAAGAAGCTTTTTTTGTTAATTTTTACTTTTGTGGCAAGCCTTTCTTCATTGTGAGCCTTAGCTTTCCTCACTTCATCTTTACAGGCTCGGGCTATTTGCTGATATTCTGCCTTAGTTATGTCCCCCTCCTTCCACTTTTTATACTTACTTTTTTTGTCTTTCAGTTTGTCAGATAGTTGTTTATGCAGCCATGCTGGTTTCTTTTGGGAGCTGTTGTTTTTCTTCTTCATTGGTATTGTGTTAGACTGGGCTTTTCTAATCTCATTTTTCAAAATTTCCCAAGCTTCTTGAGTTGTTTTCCCCTCGAGGATTCTCATCCATGGAATTTTTCCCAAGCTCTCTCTAAGTTTATTGAAATTAGCTTTCTTAAAGTCCAAGACTCTAGTTTGACTTTGTTCTACTACTTGTGTTTGGATAATGTTGAATTCCAATATTGCATGGTCACTTGCCCCCAGGGTTCCTATGGCTTCAACACCTTCTATCATTTCCTCTCTGTTAGTGAGAATTAAGTCCAGTATGGCTGATCCCCTTGTTTCCTTCTCTACTTTTTGGAAAACAAAGTTGTCTGCTAGGTTTGTTAGGAACCTGTTGGATCTTCCACTTGGTGCAGAGTTTGTTTCCCAGTTGATGTCAGGGTAGTTAAAATCTCCCATTACTATTGTGGTGTGCTTCCTACATACCTTAGTTAGCTGACTAGCAAAAAGTTCATCTTCTTCCTCTGCTTGGTTGGGTGGCCTGTAGTATAGACCTATGGCAATGTCATTTCCCCCACAACCTTTAATATTGACCCAAATGCATTCAAGATAGTTCTCATTATTGTTGTGCTCTATTTCTGTAGAGACATAGTTATTTCTTATATATAGTGCAACTCCACCTCCTCTTTTATTTGGTCTATTTCTTTTAAATAATTTAAATCCTTCTAGCTGTATGTTCCATTTGTCAGTTTCATCCCACCAAGTTTCTGTAATGGCAATAATATCATATCTGCCCTCTTTTACTTGAATTTCTAATTCTCCCTGTTTATTCCTCATACTCTGTGCATTGGTATATAGACATTTGAGTCCATTTTGATTGACCTTGTGTTTATAGATTGGAACAAAATACTAAGATAAAAGAGACTTAATTGATAGACAGGGAAACTTAAAAACAGTTGAAGAATTGGCAGAACAGAACATGAAAGTGGACTGGTTAACCTACTTGCAAATCAAAACTAAATACAATAATGATACCAAATTATATGACATTGAAACAGAATCACACGAATTGGATAAAATCTTCCAAAGCCCAGATAGAAAATTGATAGGGAGAATATATAAATTTCTCCTGAAATACAAAATGGAAGAGGAAATTGTGAAAGAACAAATGATAAAATGGGCACAGAACTTTGGACACAATATTGAATTAGACAAATGGGAAAAATTTGGGGGAACAAACTTAAAAATGACATTCTCGGTCACATATAAGGAAAACCAGTATAAAATGTTTTATAGATGGCACCTGGCACCAACAAGGTTAGCTAAAAGATCGTCAAATACATCCCCAAAATGTTGGAAATGCGAATCGATACACGGAACATACTACCACCTATGGTGGACCTGTGAGGAGGCTAAAACGTTTTGGAAAAAAATCCAAAAGTGGCTGGAGGCAATAACGAGAGTTAAAATAGAATGGAAACTGGAAATCTTCTTATTAGGATTACTGCCTACAAAATACAAAAAAGAAACCCAGTACTTAATATTGCATATAATAACGGTTGCCTATGCCCAGAAATGGAAAAACAAGCTAATCCCAAGCGAAGAGGAAATAATAAGAACGGTGATGGACTGTACCGAAATGGACAAACTAACTAAAGAAATCCAGGGAAAAGAAGAATCAGAATTCTATCAGATATGGGATAAATGGTATAGGTGGATGGAGGAAAGAAATAGGAATCCTAGGCGATAAATAAGCAGAATGTGGTAGCTCTTATAGATTGTTGTCAGTGTTAAAATGTTTATTCATTGGATAATATAAATACGAATGATTCTGGATAAAAGTACTTTCAAACAAATGCAGATAAAGGAGAATGTTGGTATATTCTTTGATTTAAAATGCACAATTCAATTTGAATGAAGTATAAAGAATGATTGTAGTAATGCACGGAATTTAATTGTAACCAATCGACATGCTAGCTGGAAGACGTATTGAAGAGTGTTTTGTGTGTGTGTTATCCGTCTAATTAAAACAATAAAAAAAATTTTTTAAAAAAATTATGTCCCTTTTAAGTTTCACTTTCGACACACCCTTTGTTATTCAATCTCCATCTTCCTTTTAAGTCCCTTTGTCTTCACAGAGGGAAGTATATTACATTGGAATTAAGGTTTGTACTTACAATTATATTCACTCGTTTTGCTCGGCCTGCGTATCATTCAAATATAGATTTAAACATTGACAGCAGGGATGGTCGTGACGTTTCGTTTATGCAAAAGCGTCCCGGACGAGGAGCTATGTCGGGCATCTGGGGAGCTCTCACCCTTCGTGCCCCAGAATTTCTCCTGGGGATCCCGGGGAGCTCTACCCTCACCCGTCTGCTCACCCCCCCTCTTTTCCTGAGGGGGGAGTTTTCAAGCCGCTAGACAGCTGATTTACACTGTTCTAGCAGCTTAACTCAGTCACGGGGCTGGCGTTCCCTAGGGAGCTGCCGGTGCCACCGGAAGCCCTCATCATTGCTAAATTCTTGACTCATAGGAGTTTTAGCTGGTTTACACAGTTCCATTTTGAGATTCCTGAGTAACTGATTGATCTTCTCAGTCTGTGATATTTTATATCCTCCCCTAGTTTTATCTATCTTCAAACCAAGATATTTCTTTATTTCACAGGTGTTTTATTTTAAAACGCCTTTTTAATAGTGTAATAATCTCAATAACCTTTTGCTCTATTTTAGTAATCAATGCTATATCGTCTGTAAACAATAGCGATAATGAAATCATACCATCGCTTTCTTTCTTAAATAAACAAGGATCAGCCATTCCAGCTTTAAACCCTATCCTTGCTAATTCCTTCACTATGCATTGATTCCACTCGTAGCCTGACTGTTTTAAACCATACAGGCTCTTTTTTAACTTCCAACAATCAGTGTTGCTATCAGTGTTTAACCCATCAGGTTTCTTTAAATAAATAGTGTGTTGCAACGGTGCATGGAGATATGCTCTTTCAACATCTAAATGATTTATTACATATCCATGCTTAGCTGCCCAAACTAATGATGCACGTAATGTTATGGCTTTTAAACTGGGCACAAATACCTCATCATAATCATTTGCCGACTGGTTGAAAACTTGTGCTACCGATCTAGCTTTATGGGTAACAGTCCCATCTACACTAGTTTTAATCTTGTAAATCCATTTACACCCTATTGCATTTTCACCTGGTGATAATCTCACATTCTCATATACCTCCAGATCTTGTAAAGATTTCCGTTCCCTGTTCATTGCTGCTTTCCAAACTATTTGTTCCTCTTTAGGATACGTTGATAGTTCATGATACGTTGCAGGAACTTTATCTACTTGACATGCTATACTAGCTTGATATCTGTCAGGTGGTCGTGTTACACGGGTAGAACGCCTAGGCAACTCAGGGCTCACTCTTGGACTCTCTTGTTCCCATTCTTCTAACTCCTCCCGATTTTGCACTTCATCCCGACTTTGCACTTCCTCTTTAATTTGTACAGCTGGTCCTTCTATTTTACCACTAGGAAATACCCAGGTTTCAATAACTACGTCATTGTTAAATTCCAGTTTATCCCAACCAACATGCTCTAGAAACTTTGCATTAGCACTGTGATAGATCTTAATTGTCCCTTGTTCCCAGAACCTGTAAGATCTATGGTTTGAGTTATAACCTACGAAAAATAATTTCCTAGCTCAACGTTGTCCCTTCAATCTGATCTGTGCTGGAATATGCACCCATGCAAGAACTCCAAACGTGTGCAAGTAGCTTAAATCAGGTTTCCTACCATGCCAACAAGTAAATGGTACTTCTCCAGTAGAAGCATTTACAATGTTGTTCAGTAGATGATTAGCACACATCATGGCTTCACCCCATAGTCTTTCAGGCAATCCTGAATCGGATAACAATGTTCTAGTCATGGCTTGTAACATTTGCCCTCTTCGTTCTACAAATGAGTTATGTTGTGGTCTATAAGGAGCAGAACCTTTATGATCAATACCAGCTGTTTTTAACATTGTTTGGAACTTATAATTGGTAAACTCCGTCCCATTATCAGTAACTGTAACAGTAATAACCTTGGCTTTTATCTTTCCGCAAATCTTAACCAATTAAAGAAATGTGGAAACGTTTCTGTCTTGTCTTTCATTAAATAGCAGAAACCGCATCTTGAATAATGTTCCATGATACTCAAAACATAACAGGCACCTCCCAAACTGGGTTTTATAGGTCCAATTAGATCAGCAAAAACAACTTCCAAAGGTTCCTTTGTTTTAAACCCATTACATCTGTTTGCTGGAGTAACCTTGCTCTTTTCCTGACTACACACATTACAATTTAAATATTTACTGCAAGGTTTTAACTTTACTCCCTCTGACAATTTTAGTTTTTTGCAACATCTTGAAATTAATGTGCCCCATACGCCTATGTAGCAGATGTATGCATTCATCATATGGTTTCACATTATCATACACTGAGTTAGCAGTATGGGCATCAGATATAATATATAAATCATTTGGTAATTTTGCAGTAATCCTATTACCTTCCTTTTCTATGATACAGTTATCTCCCCTAAAGGTTACTACATAGCCAATCTTAACTAGAGCCCTTACTGATAATAAATTAAATTTCAGTTTAGATATATACAACATGGATAAATGCTCATTTACAAATGAACACCTTGCCATACCTTCACCAGATGCTTTCACCCTCCAACCATTTGCCAGAGATACATGTTGCTTGCTGGAGGACATTTTTATAAAACAATTCTTACTTCTAGTAATGCACTGTGATGCTCCACTATCAACAACCCATGAATCATGGCTTATTGGTGCATTTCTAGAGATAGTTAAAGTAGACATACCTAAGTTGATATTAGCATTTTTCTTAGCTTTTCTAGGAGTCTTAGCCCCACAAGAAAAACATTTTCTAACAGTATAGGCAGTTGAAGGTGACTCTTCATGTTGTGGTGGTTTCTTTCTCAGTTGCTCTCTTTTCAACCTTCTTCTGGACTCTTCCAACAGGCGTGCAGTTATGTCAGTCAATGTTAGTTCATTTCGGGTTAGGACCTCGAGGGACGATTCAAAATCATCATAACTCTCATCCAGTGATGACAGAATAATGTAAACTTGATGTAACTCTGAGAAAATAAGTTCCTTTTCAAGTAGCTCTTGGAAAACTCCTTTCATAAAGTTTAAATGAGCTAACATATCTCCACCCTTCAGAAGACGTGCCCTAAACCCTTTGCGGGTAAGATGTATATGTGCACCTATAGTGTCACGTACGTATATCTTCTTCAAATTCTCGCAACATCTTGCTGCAGAATTCTCCCCACGAATATGAACTAACTGTTGGTCAGTCAGTGTTAGACCAATTATACACAATGCTCGTTCGTTGCATCTTTGAAACTCTGCTATCTTTTTGGCATCATCCTCAACATCTGGATTCCAAGAAGTCACGTCTGGTGGATTCTGTACAGCATCCCACAATCCCTCAGTATGCAGGAGTAGGCTGCACTTCATAGACCAGGAAACATAGTTTGTTCCGTCCAACTGGGTTATCAGCAATAGATTTGCTGATGGTGCGTGTGCCATCTTCTCCATAATAGTAAAACTTACAAACTAAACAGCTATCTGTATACAGTATTGTGTATCGACACCAACTCTCTCTTTAGCTACGTCTGGTACACTCTGGGTCCATAACCAGTGTTAAGTAAGTAAGCTCCCCGTTAGGAGAGCGAGTGCTCAGCGGAAGCATGCTGGCCCCATAACCAGTGCTAAGTAAGTAAGCTCCCCATTAGGAGAGCAAGTGTGCAGAGAAGCGTAATGAGAGTGATATGGAAGAACACGCACAAACCAGCAAACAGGGACACTGAATAGCATAAAATACAGTAGTTTACTATGTGGAAATATAGATGTATTCAGAGTCCGGTTAACAGTCCCAAGTCATATACGGTTCAGTCATTCAGTTATCAAATAGTCAGTCTAGCAAACAAAACAGCTAACAGTAGCAAACCACAGTACCTCACAATACACCGACCAGCGTCTAACAAACAGAGAGCTAACAGCCATTCTGGCTCCCTCTTATGGCTGCTTGAGGTAACAAGCCAATTACATCTCTTTAGCATTTAAAGTAACAGATACATTTGTTACAATCATAGCTTATATACATTGCCAAGCCAAGCCTAGGGTTACATCCCTAACATGCCCTTCCCACCTCCATTTTGGAACGAGATTGAAGGGCTGGAGGTGGGGCTGTTGCATTGTGTGGCGCGTTATATGAAGGAAATTTTTCTCCAGGTTTAACAGATTAACCGAGTTGGAAGGGACCTTGGAGGTCATCTAGTCCAACCCCCTGCCCAAGCAGGAGACCCTAAATACCATTTCTGACAGATGGCAGTCCAGTCTCTTCTTGAAAGCCTCCAGTGGTGAAGCTCCCACAACTTCTGTCCCATGGGTGGATTGTTCTCACTGTCAGAAAATTCCTCCTCCTTTCCAGGTTGAGTCTCTCCTGGCTCAGTTTCCATCCATTGTTCCTTGTCTGGCCTTCAGGTGCTTTGGAAAAGCAGCTTGACCCCCTCCCTCCTCTCGGGGGCAGCCCCTCTGTCACGCTTCCAAGAAATACGTCCCTTGAAATAAAGCCCAAGGCATCCATTGTCTGTTAAAGTCTGTTTATTAGAAACATATCAAATTGGTAAAGGACTTGGTGTAATTGTGACTCTGGCTGGGATCCAGAATTACGTCCAATAAAGAGCAGAAACTTGGAAACTTTCCCCTCTCTGAGTCACAATCTCCAATCAACTCTCCGTCTGTCCGTCCGTCCCCCGTCAACAGCTAGCGAGT
The DNA here is from genome assembly GCF_964273705.1 of Natrix helvetica. Lineage (NCBI taxonomy): Eukaryota > Metazoa > Chordata > Lepidosauria > Squamata > Natricidae > Natrix > Natrix helvetica. The sequence goes on along the minus strand of NC_138555.1, from coordinate 383,980 downwards.
AGCGAGCATAAAATACCTTTTTGTTCTTTTACTCGCAAACCTAAAACCCAAGAGAATGGAAGCTGCAAAATGCCTGGGAAAAATGCAGCCAAGAGGAACTGAGGTGATTCAAAGGCCTGAAAACGAAAACATGGGAAGAACAGTTGCAAAATTGGGGTGTGGCCGGTCTAGAGAAAAGGGGGACCACGGGGGACACGAGAGCAGCCTCCCAGTGCTTGAGGGGCTGCCCCAAAGAAGAGGGGAGCAACTTATTCTCCAAAGCACCGGAGGGCAGGAGAAGAAACAATGGATGGAAAGTCATCCAGGAGAGAAGCAAGCTGGAACTAAGGAGGAATTTCCTGACAGTGAGGACAATTAACCGGTGGAACTGCTTGCCATGAGACGTTGTGGGTGCTCCATCACTGGAGGCTTTAAAGAAGAGATTGGACAGGAAATGGTCTCCTGTTTGGTGGTGGTGGGGGTTGGATTAGAAGACCTCCATGGTCCCTCCCAGCGCTATTCCGATTCAGTCTAGGGTGATTCCCTATCCTCTGGCTCATGGCTGCCTCAAAGATGCTTTGGCCACTGGGGGCCTTTCTTGGGTTTTGCCTTGAAGAGGTTTCTTTCCTTATCCCCGAAGCTTCTTCAGAATCTGAGGAAGCTTCTGGGATGAGAAGCAAAACCTCTTCAGGGAAATAACAAAGTCCAGTGGCCTTTTGGGGGGAGGGGAAAGCAGCCTTGGAATGAAGCAGCCAAGGAAAGCCATGGCTGTCTGTGCTGACCCAGGTGTGTTTGAACAGTATCCCCCAGGGGTCTCCATCGGTGATGAAGACACTCCGGGATCAGAGGAGGGTACATAGCCATCCAGACAGACTCTTCTTGTCCTCCTCCAGCATCTCTTTCGTGTAATACGGCTTCGGCCAATTCTTCCGCGCGAGGTCGTCCACCATCCGAATCAGCTCATCCACCTGTTTCTTCCGTTCCTCCCCTTCAGCGTTGTTGTTGAAAGCCAGGCACCGATTCCCACAACTCTCGATTTGCTCCCTCAGAGGCGCCAAGCTGTCTGCCTCGGACAGCAGCTCCTGAAGAGGGCGCCCCTCCAGGTCTTCTTTGCGGGTCAACAGGATGACCAAGTACGCCTTGGCCTTCAGGCTGAAGATGTCTTTGATCAGCTTGGCGACCTCAATCTCCTCCCGGCTGAAATGGCCCAGACGGATGACGTGTATAATGACGTGGGGACCCGGGGAGCAGAAGCTGACACATTTTTAAACTTCTGCCAGAGTCACCGGCTGTGGGTATTTCGTATTGAAAAAGCCCGGCATGTCGATCACAGCTAGGGTCCTCCCATCCGCCAGGACTTTGTTGCCTTCTCACATTTGGCGGTGATGGATTTGGCCTCTATCTTGGACTTAAACGCTTCCCTCCCTAAAATGGTGTTCCCGGTGGCACTTTTCCCGTTGCCCGATTTGCTGACCAAGACGATCCTCAGGTCTGGAACTAAGCGGAAGAGAAGAGACAAAGGGGTCAGAGGCCTCCCGTCACTCGCAGGGAAGAGAATGAAGGGGAGAGAATGACAAGAAGGCGGCGAGCAGCAGGGAGGAAGCAGAAAGGCTTAATGCGTTATTTCCATCCGTCTTTCCACAAAGGGAAAAAACAGCCCCACTGGTCAAAAACAGGACTGTAAAAAAACAGACTAGAAATAAACATTAAAATAGGCGAGAAAATGATAAGAGAACACCGCAACTCAGGGGTGTCAAACTCGATTTCCTTGAGGGCCACATCAGGGTTGAGTTTGACCTCATGGAGCTGGGGTGGGCGTGGCCAGCTTGACGTCACTCATGTTGGGGTGCCTGTGATGCCTCCTGCAACCCAATGCCTGTGAAAATGGAGCTCTTAAAGTTTGTTTATTAATTAGAATATACTTGTCAAAGGCTTTTATTTTATTTTTCTTAATATCTCAAAAGATATGCGGAAGGGAATCAGCCACGGTCCATTGATCTCAGATATCAGGCGTTTTTTCCCCTGACAAGAAGGACTCGGACTTCACTGGCAGAGGCATCGCGTGCTGGTCCTTCGCTATTTCAGGGCGGCCTATGAGCCAGATCTAAGCACCCTGTGGGCCAGATCCAACTCCCGGGCCTTGAGTTTGACCTCCCTGCCTTAGCTAATATAGATCTTAACGAATATAAATCACCGAGATCTGAAGGAACTGGCAGATACGATCTGGGAACCATTGTACCATATTTCTCAAAGATCCTGGAGCGCCAGAGAACTACCTGAAAGTTGGAAAAGCGCTGATGTGGGCCCCATCTTCAAAAAAGGGAAAAAACTGGATCCGGGAAACTATCATGTATAATTTATATAATTTAAGGTATCATTTACAGGGACTTCAGTAAGGCATTCGACAGAGTAGACCACAACCTGCTTCTTGGTAAGCTAGAAAAAAAAGTGGGCTAGATAGCCTGACCCCCTGATGGATTTGTAACTGGCTGGCAAACCCTACTCAAAGAGGAGTCCTTAAATGGTACTACGTCTACATACAGCAGAGGGAAGTAAGCAGTGGGGTACCACGAGGTTCCCTCCTAGGCCCAGGACTCTTCAGTATCTTCAGAAATGACTCAGATGAAGGAAGGGAAGGGAACGCGTCAAATGCGCGGAGGACACTAAGGTGACGGGAATAGCCAACACCCCAAAAGAGAGGCTTAAGAAGACAGCACCCCACACACACACTCCCCTAACCGAGATTTACCTGACTCAGCTGCACCCATGTTGCCGGTGCTCCGGTGCTCCTCCGCCGATCTTCAGGGTTTCTAATCCTCTTCTGGCAGGAAGGGAAGTCACAGGAGTGAAAACGAAGGAAAAAAGAAAGTGGGGGTGAAGGGGAGGCTGGGCTGTTTTCTGGAGTCTTCCTCTTGGGACTTACAAGACCTCCATTTGGCAAACATAAATACTTCATTACGACTAGAATTGAATTCAACGCTTCTGTCGTTAAGCGAGGCATTCGCTAAGTGCATTTTAACTCAATTTTACTACCTGTCTGGCCACTGCTGTTAAGTGAACCCCACAGCAGATATGTTAGTCTCCCAGTTGTTAAGTGAATTGGGGCTCCCCCCCCCTCCGTGGACTTTGATTGTCCGAAGGTCGCAAAAGGGGAACGCGTGAGCGCGGGATGTAAGTATGAACCTGTCGTCATGCCTCTGAATTTTGACCCCGTGATCACAGGGAGGCTGCAATGGTCGTACACCTGAAAACCAGTCCGAAGTCACTTTTTCCAGGGCCATTGTAACTTTGAACGGTCACTAAACAAACGGTCGTAAGCTGAGGACTGCCTATCATGATGAGAACAGTGTATGTTTACACAATTTGATGCGTTTTTCCACGGCTGCAACGTCTTCTTAACATGGAAAACATATGCTATGTATTTTTTTGAAGCGAAACCATTCATCCAACAGGCCTTCCTTGTCATAAATTTCACTCTGATTTTAATTGGCTTTAGAGCAGAGCAGATTTCGTTGAGGGCCCCATCAGGGTTAAGTTTGGCCTTGGAGGGCAGGGGGTGGGTTGGTGGGGATGGGCGTGGCCAGGGTGGGCACTTTACACAGGCTCAAGATGTGCTTTCCCCCTTCCTTCTTTCCACAGGACTCCCCGGCCTCCAGCAGCTCTCTGCCTGCCGAGCATAAACGGACCATGTAGATGCCCTCAAGTGGCCCCTTGTGGGCCCTCCAGCAACACTGCTGGACAAAATGGGCCCTGCGAAACCCCGCGAGGCCTCCGCATGGCCCGTTTTTGGCCGGCCGAGTGCTGCTGGAGGCCGGGGAGGCCCAAAACGGGCTGTGTGGGGGCCACACGTTCCCTCCTCCCATGGCCCACTTGGGTCGGCAGAGGCATCACGGGCCGGTCCGTAGATTTAAGCAACCCGTGGGCCAGATGTGGCCCTTGGGCCTCGAGTTTGTCACCCCTACTTTAAAAGTTAATCTGAACCCCTTGATTCTTTACTCCCCAAAGTGGGAAAACCTGTAGGTGAGTTTTCTGAATCCGGCAGGGAAAATCCTGCATCCTGGTGGGCAGCTTCCTTCTGCCCCCTCCCCCCCCCCAGGGCTGCCAAGGGAGAACCCCCTCCCCGTACACCCCCGAGGGCCAGGCCAGGGGCAGTGGAGGCCCTGCCCAGCTGCCCGGGGGGGGGAGGGAGAGGACTTCCACGGCCCAGTTCCCAAGGGCCCATGGCTCGGTACCAGAGGGTGGGGAGCCCAGAGAGGAATCAGGAATGGGAATCTCATCCGGTTCCAAGGGGTTGGAGGAGAGGCATAAGCGGCCAGGGGAAAACCGATCCCTCCACCTCCCTGCCCTCTTTTGCTCCCAATTAAGAAACCACTGTGGATTTTGCATCTCTGGGTGCTCCTCCAATTGCAACGCTTCGTTTAGTGGCCATCCAAAGGACAGCTTTTCGCACCGACGACCGTTGCAGCATTCCCCACAGCCACAGGATCAAAATTCCAATGCTCACATTTATGACGTCACGCGATCCCGCTTTGCGACCTTCTGAGGAGCTGGAAGCAAGAGATGCTTCGCAGCCATGGTCCTCGCTTAATGACTGCAGAGATTCACCTGACATCGGCGGTGGGAAAGGCCGTAAAATGGAGCGAGAGCTCACTTAACGATGGCCTCACTTAACAAGAGGAATTTGGGGCTCTCTGGCGATCGTAAATCGAGGACCGCCAGCATTTAGGGACAAAATGAAACGAAGGGCTGGGTTCAGCTAAGGGCTGGAGTGCCAGGGTTAAAATGGGAGTCTGAATTGGGGGGGTGTCTTTCGCATATCCAGGTTCCCCCCCCCCCAAAAAAAGACCCCTATAGCCATCACTCTGTGGCGTTTCTGCTTTTGTCTGTCCGGCTGGAGAAGTTTAGGAAATCCGGCAATGAAACTTAGTTATTATGGGCTGGGAAAACAGATACAGATTAACAGAGTTGGATGGGACCTTGTAGGTCATCTAGTCCAACCCTCCCCCCAAGCAGACCCCTACAGCATTTCTGACAGATGGCAGCCACAAACACATTGCGAAATCAGTCAGATCTTTTCCTCTATGCCAGAAATAAAAATAAAAATTAGCGTCCTGTTTTGGGATAGTTTAACCATTTGGGGTTTATAGTCTTTTTGTTGTTAACAGCCGTTAAGGGAGCAGACCCCAAAGGAACACAAAACGTTGACAAAGGAGCTGGACCTCTTGAGGACGCAGAGCAGAGGCCCCTCCCCTTTACTCTTCTCTCTCCAAAGGAGGCTCCCTCCCACAGGAACATCTCCACCCACCTCCCCAAAGAAAAGGAGGGAGTCCCGGCCGCCTGGTCGTCCCCCCCCCGAAGCTGCCCAGCCTGGAAGCAGGACAAGGCGGCTGGAGGCGGTTCCCCCTCCCCTGTGCGCCCCCCTCCCGCAAATTGCAGGACCATCCGACGTGCCCCTAGGTGGGAGGGGGAGGACGGACAACCCCCCCTTCGCATCCCTGCCCTGGCGAGCTGGGCGGGGGGAAGCAGCCCACCGGGAACCCACCTGAATCGGAGGGAGCCGGTCAGGCGCTCCGTTGACTCCTGCGTTCCGGGTTCGAGTGAGCAACCCGAAGAAACAACGGGCGGTTCCAGCTTCGTTCTCCGCGCTTTGGCTTTCTCCTTGGGCGGGTCAGAAAAAGAACAGACGAAGAAGAAAAAAGGGACCTTGGAGGTCTTCTAGTCCAACCCCCTGCTCCAGCAGGAGACCATCTACCATCGTTCAGGATTTGCCCCCCTCATGAGCTCCCTTTAATCCCCGGGTGGATGAGGCCTTTCGGTTCCTGCTAAAAACGGACTAAAAACACACCAAAATCCAAACTTCATTCAATTTTTCCATCTACATTTTGCCAAGTGGTTTTCCTGACTTGATCGTGTTTGCGCCAATTGTTCGCCGGGTCTCCCAAGTTTCAACAAGAGACTAGACTGCCCATCTGTCAGAAATGGCCCTAGGGGGTTGGACTAGATGACCTACAGGGTCCCTTCCGACTCCGTTCGTCTGTTTCTGTAAGGAAAAGGCTCAAAGGATCGCCCCCTCAAAAAATAAGCGGAGGGGATGGGAAGAAGTGAGTGCCCCCCCAGAACGGCTGTCTTGCCCTGTGTGTGAAGGGATACTCGCCCCCCCAGAAGACACCCCCCCCCCATTTGGCTAGGCCTCAAAGGGGAGAGGTGGAGGAGGGGAGTCCTCCGCTGAGGAGTTGCGTAATCATTAGGGGTTGCCAGCCCCCCCGCCGCCCCCCACTAGGAATTTTTCCAAAGGGCAGGGAAGGCAGGGAAGCGAAAGTGAAAGTCTCCGGACGGCGGCGCTGATTGGAAACCACGTGATTGAAGATAAGAGCCCGACACACACACACACACACACACACACACACACACACACACACACACACACTCGCAGGAAAAGGGGGAGGCGCTTTGTCTCCGGGTCTCTTAACAGCCGTTGGGGGGGGGGTGTTTCCTTCCCCTCCCCCCCCCCCCGGCCTCATTCCAGGCTCCTTCCCTCCCAGCGCTTCCTTTGCCCAGGGGAAGGGGGGCAGCGCGCGCGGGCGGGTCTTTGGCTCTGCTTGCGGAGAGGTTTCAGGCGATGGACGCGTTTGGTGTCCGTCAGTTATAAGGTTTCCTGGCTGAGCAGAAGGTTGGACTAGAAGACCTCCGGGGTCCCTTTGGACTCTGCGATTCTGCTATTCGGTAGGCCAGCGGGACCCCCGTACAGTGCTTCTGGCCCCCTTCCCGTGAAAGAGCGACTGGAAGGTAACTCCGCGCAGAGGGGGAGGCGGGGGGAGTGGGTTGGAGTAGATGACCTCCAAGGTCCCTTCCAACTCTGCTACTGTTACAGGACTTAGGTCAAGAGCCCCTCCCCCCCTCCAGCTAGAAGGAAGGAAAAGCAGCGCCGAAACGCTAGAGAGAAGAGGGCTCCCCTTGGGTCCGTGGGCAGATGGAGGGGGGGAGGTGGAATAGATGACCTCTGAGGTCCCTTCCCGCTCTCTTCTGATTCTGGTGACTTCTCCCCCTCCCCACCAGGCCAAGGGAATCCGCCTGGAACCACCGGCAGCCAAGGATGACCTACCAGTCAACTATGAAGACAGCCAGGGTAGATCTCAGAAGAGCTTCTGAAAGGGTTTGAGTGTGTGTGTGTGTGAGTGAATATTTTGGAAAGGGGGAGATGCTCAGAATTCCCCCCCCCCAAATAACCTCCAGGGCCAGTTTGGGATGCCCCCCCCCATCCTGCTCTCAACCAGCCCCCTCCTTCTTATGACAGGGAACAAGGGAGGTTCTGCTGCCAAATTATGCGGTGGCCCTCCCCCAAAGAATGGGGGTCCCCCAGCCCCACTTCCCCCCTCCCTCCCTGCCCCTCCTTTGCTCCTTTCCTGCCTCCCTTCAGGGACTCCAGAGCAGCTTCGGGGCAGGGCCTTGAATGGGGTGGGGGACCAGGCTGTGGCTTCTGGGGAGGGGGTGCTGACACGTCAAGCCCTCCGGGTGTCCAGAGCCATGTCTGACCCGTTTTTCCTTTCTGCTCTTCCAGGAAGCCATGGATGAAGACTCCGTGCGGGGTAAGCGAGGAGGCCACGCCTGGAATTTGAGGGGGGGCTTAGGGGGGTAAACACACTTGGAGAGCCAGTGGTGGGTCTCTCCCCATAGCGGGCAGAGAGAGCCTTTGCTGGCAGGCCCAGAGAAGGGCTGCCTTGGGCCCTCTGTGGAGACCCCTTCCCCACTCCTGAGCTGCCCCCTCCCACCTTCCCTGAGGGTCCCTCTGCCCACCGAAGTTCCCCTCCAGCCTCCACCCACAATCTGTGGCCTTTTGACTAACCCTGGACGGTGTCTGTTGGGGTGGGGGGAATGCAGAACAGCCAAGGAAGGCAGGCATCTCACTGGTGGGCTGGGGGGAACAGACAGGCAGGAAGGAGGGGCTGCCCAGGGTCACTTGTGGGGAGGGGAGGTTTGGGCCTTGGATGGACCCATTTCAGCAAAGTCTCTGGATCAACTGGAAAGGATCCTTCGCGATTCCTCTACTCTACACAGATTGTCCTCCCTGTAGGGTTGATCTCACTCTGTGCAAAACAAACCAAGTTGCAAATTTTGGGAGGAGACAGGGAGGGTCAGTCCTAGTTGGTCAAGTTTGCCTCTTTATCCTCCCCTCCCACCCCCAGCTCAGTGGGTCAGAGATCCTGGCGCAGCCCTTTGTCACTGCTCTCGAGTCTCTTCCTGGTCACTCAACTTGGATCCAGCTTTGCTGGTGACGACCGGATGCAGTGGCCATATTCGGATATATGGTGGTGGGGCACTGAGGTGGGGTTCACCCTTGGGACCCAGGCTGCCCTCTGAAACCAGAGGGTAGTTTTGCAATTTTGGCTAAACTGGGGTTTTCCGTGTTGTGAGAATCTGCGCAGCTGAGCAGCCCAATTTAGCAATTCTGGCAGAGTCCCCAAAAACCATCATTGAACCATGTTAGGGCGGCGTTGATTCTTTTCCAAAATCGTCACCATTTCCAGCCATCTCAATGGCGTCTAGCATGTTGTAATACAGCCCCCTGTTTCTTCCTGGGCACGTGATAAATGTCTCAATTTCTTTTCGTAATGTCCTCTTCTGAACTCTCAGAACTCCGGCTGATCCTCGTCGGAAAGTCTGGAGGTGGGAAAAGTGCTACGGGGAACACCATCCTCGGTCAGAAGGAGTTCGAGTCCGTTGTGTCGGCAAAGACCACCACCCAGCATTGCCAAAAAGGGCAGGGTTGGACAATCTATGTAGTCGACACACCGGCCATTTTTGATTCCGAAAACTATGATGAGATTGTACAACAGCATATCGTGGATTGCGTGGAGCTCTCCCTGCCTGGCCCTCATGCCATAATTTTGGTGAGCCAGGTGGGACGCTTCACCACCGAAGACGCGACCGCTGCTAAGTGTGTCCAGGATATCTTTGGGGCCAAGTCCGCCAGGCACACAATCATCGTGTTCACCTGTGTGGAGGATTTGGGCGGGACCCCCCTGCAGGAGTACATCCAAAAGTCCAACAACAGGAATCTGAAGAGAGTGATTCGGCAGTGCGGGAACCGTGTCTGTGGGTTCAACAACAGGGCCGAGGGAGACGAGCGGAAGAGGCAGGTCTCAGTTCTGATGAAGATGGTGAAGAAAACCGTTTCGGCGAATGGGGACAGATGCTACACCAACCGACTGTACAAAATACCCAACGTTCGGGACGAGGACGTCAAAGCCTTCCTGCCCAGGAACAAAACAGTCAGAGAAAGGGCAGCCAGGACACCCTGGAGCTCCATCGAAATTGTCACAGTGGCTGTGTCATGTTGCTTGTTTGTGGCCATTGTGATCGCCATTATTCTCATGGTCCACTATTTGTGAGAGGACTTCTCCTTTGTACCTCTGTAACCGTCTGGTTCAGGCCCGCAACCGAATAGGACGGATACAGACATCGATACATAGGACTGCAGAAACAACAATTGCAACCAGCCTCTACCGTTTAGTGAGGACCTGTATGTCCCATGGGTCAGAAGGAGGGCTGTGAAAATATCTTCAGACCCCTCCCAGCCTGGACAAACCTGTTTTGATTTCTCCCCTCAAGGCAACACTATAGGGCAGAGGTGTCAAACTGGATTTCTTCGAGGTCCAGATCAGCATTGGAGTGATCCTCAGTGGGCTGTAGTGGGGGGGGGAGACCAGACAGACTCTTCCTGCAATACCCTGCCAGCCAAAATGGAGTGCAAGAGGGCCCGGGAGCACTCTGTTTTGCCTGCCAGAGGCACTGCGGACTGGTCCTTTGCTATTTCCAGGCCAGTCCCATGGACTAGATTTAAGCACCCCGCAGGCCAGATCCGGCCCACTGGCCTTGCTGTCGATTGCTGGTTTAGTACCCTAGGACTGTCACTGAGTGTTGTGTCTTATGATGATTTTATTGTATGATTATGGTGCTTTATCACTTATTGCTTGTATGTACTCTGAGAGCCTCTGCACAAATTCCTTGTGTATCCAATCACACTTGACCAATAAAGAACATTCTATTTTGTTCTCTCCTATTTTGTATTCTGTTCTATTCTATTCTGTTTTCTACCCTGGCGTGTTCTTTCCTTATTCCTTTTTCTTTCCAAAGTTTTAGGAGGGAGCAGATGATGCTGTGTTTGGGTGGGGGAGGGAGGGAGGGAGAGTAGGACAGTGGACACCCCCCACTTTGAAATCTTCCCTCTGAGGTGTCACTTTACGTCCAAAGAATAATGGTTGTGCCTCGAGGGGCTTCCTGCCAACGGATGGGAATATCTGTATCCTAGGATAATGTTGCAGGGGACACATTCACCCATTCCTTATCTAAAGAGGGAGAGAAAACCTTTCCGCTTCCTAATCTGAACTCAGAATCGCTTGCCTGCAAAGTGAAAATCCCAAACACTTCTGAAGTTATAATTTCTAAATTATAAATTATTGGGCGAACTGAACCTGAAATTTTACTCTACATATATGATACCTCCGGATTTACCGAAGGAGCAGAAATATCTCATCCCATTTCACCAAAACAAAACTCAGGCCTCTTTTTACCACTAGGGGTCTCCGAACGTGGCCGCTTTAAGAGTTGCGGACGTGGACTTTCACTCCCAGAATTCCTCAGCCATTTTTCTCCCAGCTGGGTAACCCTCAGGGAGACATTATGGTTACTTTAGCTTTCCCTCCAGCACTCACCCTCTCAGACAGGACAGACTGTCACTGCATGGTAGTGAAGCACAAGTGTAAGGAGCGTATGATGGCAGCTGATAGATGCTCACTTGGGACCTTGGGACATGTGCAGGCCGCAGGAAAGCTGAGTCAGTGGGCCGAGGTGGGCAGCCACAGGAGGCTTGTCTTAGTGCAGCAGTACTGGCAGCAGAGGGAGGCAGAGGCGCAGTGAAGGCGGGCGATCTCAATGCACAGCAAGGGTTAGGGTTAGGGTTAGGGTTAGGTGGTCTCGCAGGTACCCTGGGTCTATGCCGTGGAGCGCTTTAAAGATTATAATTAATACCTTGAATCGCACCCGGAAAACAACCGGCAACCAGTGCAGGCCGCCTAAAAGAGGTTTAACATGGGAGCACCTAGCTACCCCCATGACAACCCGCGCGGCTGATTCTGGACCAGCTGAAGCCTCCGGGTGCTCTTCAAGGGCAGCCCCATGTAGAGAGCATTGCAGTAGTCCAGGCGAGAAAGGACGAGGGCATGAGTGACTGTGCACAGAGCATCCCGATCCAGGAAGGGGCGCAACTGATGTACCAGGCGAACCTGGTAAAAGGCCCCCCTGGTCACGGCCGTCAGGTGTTCTAAACTAAGCCGTGTATCCAGGAGGACTCCCAGATTGCGAGCCTTCTCTGAGGGGGCTAAAATTTCTCCCCATATCACCAAAGATGGAACAAGGTGTACAAATCGGATGACGGAAACCACAGCCACTCAGTCTTGGAGGGATTGAGCTTGAGCCTGTTCTTCCCCATCCAGATCCCCACAGCTTCCAGGCATCGGGACATCACGTCGAGGGCATCGTTTGGGTGGTTTGGGGTAGAGATGAAAAGTTGGGTATCATCAGCATATTGATGATACCGTACCCCAAAACCACGGATGATCTCGCCCAGCGGTTTCATATATATGTTGAACAGGAGGGGTGAGAGAACAACCCCTGGGGCACCCCACAAGTGACGCGCCTGGGGGTCGATCTCTGCCCTCCAGTCAACACAAACTGCGACCAATCCGACAGGTAGGAGGAGAACCACCGTAAAACGGTGCCCCCACTCCCAACCCCCCAAGTCGTCGCAGTAGGATACCATGGTTGATGGTATCGAAAGCCGCCGAGAGGTCAAATAAGACCAGGACAGAGGAGCAGCCCCTGTCCCGGGCCTGCCAGAGATCATCGACCAACGCGTTTGAGCTGCTTGCTGTGCTCCCCTAGAAGACTCCATGGGTTTCCCACACACTCTTCCTCGCCATGCCTGGCCGAGTAACAGGCTTTACGGTTGGTGCCCCTACAATCACCTCTGCACATTCCACAGCCCTATGATCCACTTTTCCACACCAGAAACACAACATCGGCATACGAGGAGGTCCAGTTCTAACTGGCATGGCAATAGAAGGACTTGTTGCTATCAGTGGTGCTGTCGGCATGGCAGGGATGTTTTTAGTTGGTTTTTCATGTGGTCTTTGACCCCAACCCATTTTCAACCCATCATCCCACAACTCCATCCAACTCAGTCGCCACCTGGAACCAGTCTATAAGGCGAGGTCTCAGGCCCCGGCTCTACTTAACCCACAGTCGAGACCAACCTTGAACTGATATACGACCAATCTCTCTGGCCAGCCCCTGACCTTCCCAGCAAGTATGTAATCAGTTACTGGCCTGCCTCTCTGTTTGACTGCCAGCAACTCTCCCTACGCCCATTGTGCCCTACTACTATCTTCACATCGTTCCTGGAGCACTGCCAGGAACAGGCCAATGTCTCCCAGCTCTCTAGCATGGTCGCTATGTAGGTTAGCGACCCATTCAGCCACCTCCCCCTTCATGATTGCCACTACGGCCATAACCATAGACCACTGTGATACGTCTAAATGTCTGTAATTATCCAGATGGCTAATAACTTGTCCAATGAAAAGGGCGACCCTATCTGGGCTTCCATCAAAAGATGCTCTGACAGCTGGCAGATCCCACTGGAACCGGTTCGTAGCCCAGCAGCCTAGGCCAAGGAGGCCTTGTTGAGGAGCCCTCATATCCCCTCTCCCCTGTGGCCATACCTCAACTGTCGTAGGACATGTCCGTCCGTGCTGTAGCTTGCACTGCTGGTCTCTGTTCCCCAGTAACCCCCTGGCCCAATCCATAGGGTGGTATCACTCCAGGATGGTCCCTATACCGGCGGGACCCTTCATCCGAGGCACGTGTCTCCCAGGACAGACGGGGTGGCTCCTGCTCTCTACGCCAACCACCATCAAGAACCGGCTCCTACAACCTGGGAGGCCCAAACATTTGTCTATAACATCCAGAGTTTGATTATCTAACGCAGTTGAATAACTCCATTCGTCTTCCGAAATCCTTCTTTCTGTCCATTGCGAAAAATGTTCTCCAGCGGGCATGAGGGTAGGGGGGCCCTGTGTACCCTCGAAACCTTCAGGGCCCAGGGGACCTGGCCGCCATCCACTTACGGCACTCAGACCTTGCTGCTTACCCAGCAGCAGCCTCCTGCACCCCCAATCGAGGAGGCTTCTTCCCTGGCCTCTCCTTGAGCCACACTCCCGGGCCCGACGGAGGCGTAGGCGAGGCTTCTGGGGTAACAAGCTCTGCTGGCGCTTCTGATTCTGCTTGGTCAGCTGTCTCTAGACCAGGCTGCGTCCCCTCAGCCATGCCGAAATGGGTCAGGTTCCGTTCAGGCAAAGGAAACCAAGAAGACAGCCAAGCAGGTAGTTCCTGGCAAATCTAATCTTTATAAGCCTGTTCGCGATCCAAGTCACGAAACGCCCCCGTCACGATTCTCCCCACCAGTGGAATGGCAGCCCTAAGCCACTGAGACCGCCATGGCTGATACCCTGCTGGATGTGGGGTGCTTGCACAGAGGCTGGACGGAGGGTTCGTGGCAAGGCTGCCGTGAGGATTTTGGCATTTTGGCAGAACTACAAAGTAATAATAATAATCACAATAACAAAGGATTAAAAAGAAAATAAGAATAGAATATAGAATAGAATTCTTTATTGACCAAGTGTGAATGAACACACAAGGATTTTGTCTCCAGTGCATAAGCTCTCAGGGTGCCTACAAGCAACAAGTGATTAATCATGATTATAATCTTAAAATACAACCATCCTAAATCATAAGATACAACATTCAGTGACTAAACAAGCAATCAACATAAATCATGAGATACCAAGAGCAAAATTATGGTCTTTAGAAGCCAAGGAAATGGGTCATAGGAAAGATGAGAAGGATCATAGGGGGTACAGCCCTACTATCATAGCTGGTTTGACATCCCAGGGCATAAGGCAGCATTGTGAGAATTGGTTGTGTTAGGGGTATCTCTGTTGGGAGACAGAAAGTAGCGCAGTGGAATGTGCAGCTAGAGAGAAAGAACGTTGCTAGTAGAAAAACACACGAATAGAGTTTCAGACACTGCTAGTAAAAAACAAAACATTCCAGTCATCAAGCATAAGACAAGCAGAGAGAGAGAGAGAGAGCTCTCCTGACTCCCTCTTATTGTAAAGTTAATTACAGCTGATAAGTACATTCCACCCATTTAAAGCAACAACGACCATTTGTTATTGTATATAGGTATATATATACCCTACCCAACACTAGGAGTATGCTCCCAACATTCTCCCCTTTGGGTAGCCAATATATGTTCACAATTCCAGTCCATATCGTTCACAACTTTCTTTTATGTTTAATAGCACCCTGAGCCTTCGTGAAATGGTCAGCTATATTATCCTCTGACATACAGTGTGTTAACTCCACTAGCTTATTTTTAATACTCTCTCATACATTCAAATAACACAGATCTGTATGTTTCGTTCTAGTTTTAACTGCCAAATTAGTAGCCATTTGAATAGCTGCCTGGTTGTCCTCGTACATGGTAATAGAATCATTTACTTCTATTCCTAGATCTATCAGTAACTGTTTGTAACATATTATATCAGTACATAGTAGTGATAAACATGAAAATTCTGCTTCCATAGTAGACAGACTCAGATTTTTATTAAATTAAATTTATTAAATGTTTCTGCCTAATGGATCTCCATCCAACCAATGTCTTACCCAAAAATACAGCTATTCCAGACGTTGACTTTCTTGTGTCTATATCTGCGGCAAAGCTTGCATCAGCATATGCGGTCAGCTTTAGCTCCTCATTAGGTTCAAGGTACAACGCATCGTTTGCTTCAAATACCTTAAAATCCTTTTCACAGCCTGCCAATGCCTCTCAGTTGGGTCTGAATTGTACCTAGCTAATTGGTTTGTGCTGTATGCAATATCAGGCCTTGACCAATTGCTTAGATATGACAGGTTTCCGATTAGTGATTGGTACAATCCCTTATCAAACATAGCACTCTGTTCATTGCTATTGTTTATTAAACAAAAATTTTATTGGTTTTAGGAAAAATAATCAGCAAAAGGGATGGTGGATGAAGTTACAAATTTTGACAGTTACATTATGCAGGAAATGTCCCTCCCCCCCATTCTCATAACTTTCCTTTATTAATACCTTAAATTGTTGCTACTTAATAGTATTTTGTCAGCATATAACCTTTTATCTTCAAATAATTTCAATCATTTTATATCAAACAGATTTTCTAGTTCATTTTTGTGATCTGAGTTTTCTCGATGTTGCCTCTTCTCCCCCCTCCAGCTGGGCTCCGGCACCTCCCGTGTCCTGTATGTCCCGTGTATTGTCATCAGGTTTATCTAGGAGGGCTTTGTTTTTTTCCATGAAGGCCTCGGCCTCTATAGTTGTATTGATTCTAACTCTCGTGTCCTCCCAGAATATTAGCATACCTTCTGGCAAAAGCCATCTGAACCACACCCCTTTCTAGTATAATTTCTTCGCTAGAAGCGAATATTTTTTTCTTTTATCTCTAACTTTCTTTGGGATTTGTTTCAGAATGGCTATTTCTCTATCCTTGTGTTTTAATGCTTGCCGCCTTTGTGCACTCAGAATCTCATCTCTTGTAGTGTTTCTAAGAAATTTAATGTGGACCTCCCTTGGAACGTTATGTGTTCTGGCGTATGCTGAGTTTACTCTATAGACCAGGTCCATGTCCCACCCCAACTGTTGTCTGTCTTTTTTAATATATTCAGCCAGTAAATTTGTCATAATATCCCTCAGGTCCTCATCATCAGCCTCGATTACATTTTGAAATCTAAGAAAAAAAGACATCCTTTCAAATTCCATTTTTGTCTGATGGTTCTCAAGTTCTTGGTTTCCTCTCTGGACCCCCTTTACCTCCCCCCTCATCTCAGCCATCCCCTCCTCCAAAAGTTCCAGTCTCTGTGAATTTTGGATCGTCCAGTTTTGGTTCTCTCTGAGTTGTTCGTTCATTTCTTTCAATTGATTTTCAAGTCCTCCTGCCCCTTTAAGAGTTGTTGAAACATCTGTTGAAAGTCCGCCTCCAAGGGCTTAGGCTGGAGCAAAGATGTTAGTGTCTGTTGTCCGATGGGGCTGGACGTTCAAGACGCTGGGGCCGAGCCAGCAAAACCCGGTTTCCCCGGTGGTGGTCTTTTGGGTGGCATTGTAGTAAGAAGAACTCAGAGGCGACTGTGCCCGTACAGAGAAGAAACAATTGTAAGGGTGGATAGCCGAGAGGGATCGCGAGGCAGTGAGTCCAGACAAATAAAGACCTTTTCTCAATTCTAAGTCCAGGCAATAAAATCCATTGTTCCAAGTCCAGGATAAAGTGTAACAAGAGATATCTCTGAGTATCACGGAGACAAAGATAAAATGCCAGCAGTTTCTGTGGGTATAGTCAAATTTCAGAGTACATGAAGACGATGCGACTGTGCCATCTACCCCATTGCTATTGTTGAACTCCTGACTCATAGAAGTCTTTGAGGGTTTGCATAGTTCCATTTTGAACTGTTTCAATAAATAGTTTATCTTATCCGTCTGTGATATTTTAAACCCTCCCCTGGTTTTATTAATCCTTAATCCTAAATACTGACGTATTACACCTAGATCTTTTATAGTGAAATGTTTCTTTAACTGTTCCAATATATGAATAGCCTCTTGTTCTGTCTTAGTTAACAATGCTATATCGTCGGTAAATAAAAGAAGTAATGAAACTTTTCCATCCCTTTCCATTCTAAACAGACATGGATCAGCTAAACCAGCTTTAAACCCAATGCTAGCTAAAGTGTTGACTACACACTGGTTCCACTCATAACCAGACTGTTTTAAGCCATAAAGACTCTTTTTCACCCCTCTCAGGCAAAGCGGCATTTGGACTATCTCTCAATCTCAGAATGAACTAGTCACTTGTACGAACTATGTGAAAAGATTTATATTACAATTGCAAGAGGCGATTGCTGAGTTGTTTTAAAAACTTTATGGAAATTTTTGATGTTCTGCTCCCTGGTTCCCTGTGAAAGGGGGAGCCAAGATGGCCTGCTTCCGTCTTCTTCTTCGCACTTATAAATGAAGTCTGCCTTTTGAAACTACCTTTGAAGAAAGTCTGGCTTTATATTACTATTCCCCCCTGAAGGACCCCTGGAGCTTCTCCTGTTATGTTGTCTTTCTGGATTTGGATTATTTGATTTTTTTTTCTTGTGACTTCTTGGCTTGGAACTCTGACTGAGGATTAACTTTCACTTTTGGATTTGCCTGTCTTCTCAGACTCGCTCAGCTGCACGCTTCACAGATGCCATTTCTTTTGCAAAAGATTTACAGTCAACTCTGAACTCAGACAAATGGGGCCCAGAAAACCACCTTCAGGCAAGGCAGCTTCGGCACCTACATCTTCTACATCCAGCCCAACAACTCAACAGACAAAAATTGCATCATTCTCACAACAAGAAGGGACTGGAGAAAGTTCAAAAGACTTATCTGTTACACAAATGTTCCAGGCTCTTATGCAGGGACAAAATGAGTTGAAAAAAGAGGTGGCAGATTTTAGAGAACAGCTCAAAGGTATACAGCAGCAAACAACAGAAAATAAACAAAGAATTGGTGTGCTGGAGGAGGGTGCGGCCAGGCTGGGGGAGGAGGTTAAGGCAGTCCAGAAGGGGAATATAGAATTGGAAAATTTTATGGTAAAGCTAGAACCTGAAAGAATGTCTGTCAGGGCAGCCTCCATCAGTAACCAAGAAAGAAACCACTCAAGTCCATTTTTCAGAATCAAGAGTACTTTTACTGGTTATGAGTAGAAAGCAGCTAGCAAAGCAAGATCTGAGGCAAAAGCGCGCGCAATCATAGATATCAATATGTGACTCAACTCCCTCCCCCTAGTGATCCCAACCCCCAGTCTAATCCCCACACCCCACAGGTGTCATGTGGGCTGCAGTTTCAAAACCCATCATCAGGTTGGTATGCCGGACGGTTGGCCTTGGTGGCAATTCCACTATCTGCAGCATGCGCAGTAGATGGTGAGAAAATGACTCCCTTCCTCATTCTCTCCTGTGCTTAAGCTTCCCCTCCCAAATACCATGTTATCTCCCCCCCCTCCCCGTTTCAATGGCAGCCGAAAGCGAGCAGCAAAGCAGAGGCTGACATCTGGTCTGTCACTACGTTAATTGGTTTGTCAACTTGAACTTATATTCTGAGTTATACAGTAGAATGGATTGTTTCTTATCTAACAATGATTAATGCGCATGTCTCATAATATGTCACACATTCCTTTACTTTCCTTCTGATCTTCCATTCGCCTGCCGAAGGAGGTGGGCAACATAGCTCTTGCCAAAATGTAAGATTTCGATAGTAAGATTTGTATTATTTTATTTTATATTAAAAGTTGTTTATTAGAATATGTTCTCGGGTTTTATTTTTCTGCTTATTCGGAGATATGCTGCTTGGAAAGCCGACGGTCCATACCTCATTAATTAAAGGGGGGGGGGACTCCCTTCTTCACAAATGCTAGCAAGAGGACAGTTATAATTTATGGCTTTTTCCTTGTTAGCTATCTCCAAGAGATAAGCGACTGGGCTAATTAGAGAGAATGATTTACGATCAACTCAGGACCGATTAAATCACTTTTTAGCAATGCAGAAAAAGAAAAAGAAACGCAGAGATGAAGCACATTCCGAAGGCTCCCTCCCCTCTGATACAGAGGTAGAAGATTTTTCACGCTGGCTTCCAAGTTTCCAAACTTCAGCAGCCGGACCAAGTGGAGAATCTGCAATGGGAGAAAAATCTCAAAAAGATGGGGCTGCTCCAGGAGATGAAGCATACAGACCGAGGTCAGTGATACTCCCTCCTAATTATGCATGCTCCCAGACTCTTAGAGATTATGAAACGCTCGATGCTTGGCCAAAGCTCTCGCCGACACAGCAAATTCACCCCCACGCAGAAAGAGAAACTTATGAATCTCCCCAGACTTCTGAGCAAGATATGGAAAGCTATCGTAATAAAATCAATTTTTTGAAAATGAGCTTCTGCAAGCCAGAAGAGTTTTTTCCATGCTCAAGTCAGAGAAGAGAGACTCCCATGTTTTTCAAATTTATTTTTTATTTATTTATTTCTTAGATTTTTAGACCGCCCCCTCTCCCAAAAAGGGACTCGGGGCGGTGTACAGTCAATGCAAATAAAATACAGACATAACAATAAAATACATTTAAAATACATTAGAGGGGGAGATAGACTGTACAAGAAATAAATACCTAAAAACATCCCAATTAAAACCCCAAACCCAATTAAAATAAATCCCCGGGAGGTAAAACTAAGAAAGTGCCAAGCCAGCTGATTGAAATAGGTGAGTCTTTAACTTTTGACGGAAGGAACGGAGGTCGGTGGTAGTTCGAATATCAGGGGGGAGGTCGTTCCAGAGGGTTGGGCCCATCACAGAGAAGGACCTACTCCTAGGTGTCACCCGCTGGCATTGCCTAGCGGACGGCACCAGGAGGAGCCCCTCCCTGTGTGAGCGGATAGGTCGCAGGGACGAGTGTGGTAGGATGCGATCCTGCAGATAACTAGGTCCTGTGCCATGGAGCGCTTTAAAGATGGTGATCAATACCTTGAAACGCACCCGAAAAGCCACAGGTAGCCAGTGCAGCTCGCGCAGGAGAGGTGTTACGTGGGAGTAACGTGTACTCCCCATAATAACCCGCGCGGCTGCGTTCTGAACTAGCTGCAGTCTCCGGATGCGTCCCAAGGGAAGCCCCATGTAGAGAGCATTGCAGTAGTCCAGGCGAGACGTCACCAGCGCATGAGTGACCGTGCGCAGGGCACTCCGGTCCAGTAGGGGGCGCAATTGGCGCACCAGGCGAACCTGGTGGAACGCCCCCCTTGCCACGGCTGCCACATGGTCCTCCATTGACAGCCGGGCATCAAGGAGGACGCCCAAATTGCGCGCCCGCTCCACAGGGGACAGTTGTTCGCCCCCTATGGCCAGCGATGGGGTCAGCTGGCTGAACCGAGGTGCCGGTACCCACAGCCACTCTGTCTTGGAGGGGTTGAGTTTGAGTCTGTTGTCCCCCATCCAGACCCCGACGGCTTCCAAACACCGGGACATCACTTCGACAGCCTCGTTGGGGTGGTTTGGGGTTGAAATGTACAGCTGAGTATCATCAGCGTACAGGTGGTACTCAACCCCAAAACCACGGATGATCTCACCCAGCGGCTTCACATATGCGTTGAACAGGAGGGGCGAGAGGACCGACCCCTGCGGCACCCCACAAGTGAGTGGCCTCAGGGACGACCTCTTCCCCCCTGTCAACACACATTGCTTCCGGTCGGAGAGGAAGGAGCCGAACCACTGCAAAACGGTGCCTCCGACTCCCATCCCCTCCAACCGGCGCAATAGGATACCATGGTCGATGGTATCAAAAGCCGCCGAGAGGTCTAATAGGACCAGGATAGAGGAACAACCCCTATCTCTGGCCCTCCAGAGATCATCAACCAACGCGACCAAGGCTGTCTCAGTGCTGTGCCCGGGTCGGAAGCCGGACTGGCGTGGGTCTAGATAGTCGGATTCATCTAGGTGTCGTGGAAATTGCTGCGCCACCACATTCTCAACAACCTTCGCCAAGAAGGGGAGGTTGGAGACTGGACGATAATTAGCTAGCTCCATTGGGTCGAGCGAAGGCCTCTTGAGCAAGGGTCTCACCACCGCCTCTTTCAAGGTGGTTGGTAAGTATCCCTCACCCAGTGAGGCGTTCACCAGGCCCAGGAGCCAGCCTCGTGTCACCTCCCAGGCTGCCAGCACCAGCCAGGAGGGGCACGGGTCCATTAAACATGTGGAGGGTCGCAGCCGTCCACGCAACCTGTCCAAATCCTCGGGGGCAACAGAGTCAAACTCCTCCCAGAATGGTCTCTCAAGACTCGCTGTTGGCGGCTCGTCTGGTCCACTGTCTGAGGACGCCATATTGCCTTCTTCTCCAAAACCTAAGGCACACACCCTGGTGGATACTGTGCCAGGCAAATCAGAACAGAGAGATATGTACACGTCACAGTTGCCACGTGATCTCCTTTGTTCTCCAATATATATCACGCAGGCAGAAATATTGCAGCCAAGAAGTGAAGCTGCACCGCCATCTCCTGGCAGAAATAATTTTCTAAAAGAAACAGACATGCATTTTAAAATTGACAAGCATTTTCAGGCAATGCAACAGACTCTTTCAGAAATGTCTGTAGGCCATTCAAGTATTCAGGCTGATAGGCCACAAATGCATTCCCTGACCCAATTTTCAGCACCTCCTCCATGTGCCCGTCCAGATGGAACAAGGCAATACTTAATGCAGCAAAGGCAAATGTCTGCCCCTCAAGCAAGCCAATTTTGCTGCTCAAGCATCAACTGCACCTGTAATACAGAGACCACAGGTCCGATTACAGCGCCCCCTGGTTCAACAACCAGCATATTTTCCTGCACAGCAAATTGTCCAAATGCATATCCCTCAACAGGCATTTTCTGTCACTCCTTTGACTGGTGAGTCCAAATTAAAGATGTCAGGACAGAATTATAAAGCCTGGGTCAGTGAGGTTGCACTCTTGCTTCGCAGGAAAGGTACCCATTGTATGGTGTTTAATCCTCCTGCCCAACCATGGACTCCTGCAATAAGAGACCTAGAGACTAGGGCTTGCACAACGTTATTGATGTCCATGGATACTGAATTGCAGGTTACCTTTCCCGCCTGATGCAACAGCCCAACAAATTTGGGCTATTTTGGAAGATTGCTACAGGCCCATTTCAATTGAATTTTCATGTTTGCTCATGTCTGAGTTCCATGGTTCGAAGTTGAAACCTGGTGAGCAAATTGGTGGACATTTGACCAAACTGAAAAGAATGAGAAGTGAATTGAGAGAAAGAGGCCATGTTATTGATGATATCCAAATGATCAGCATTAACTGATTAACTCATTGAATTATGAATGGAAAGATGCCATTGCAAAGATTAACCACGTGCCTATTGCTCAACGCACTGTTAATAATGTATGCAGACTTTTAATCGAGGAGGAAGCTATCAAATTAGCCAGACCACATTTGCAACAGCCGCCAGCATCAAGAGCTCCAGCTAGATGTCCCTTCCGAGGAAGAGGCTATGCTCCAAGGATGCCAAGATGCTACATCTGCAACCATGTGGTACATGACACCCGGGATTGTCCCCAATGAGTTCCAGTTCCTGTCACATACCAGCCCAGAGGAACAGACTCCAGAGGCAGAGGTAGAGGCGGAAGACAAGGTCATCGTGGTCCAAGGCGTGATCCACAAGCTCCACTCGCAACATTGGCCATAACCAACAATCCACAACCTGATCCAGAGTACGACAGACGTCTTTTATGGACTTTGGACAGTGGCGCAGCTTTACACGTTACCTACAGAAAGGAACTTTTCACAGAGATGCACGATCCAGAACCCGAATATCGAGAAATGTACTCCTTCTCCAACCACCCTTGTAAGGTCATGGGAAAAGGAACTGTTTACGTTGAAGAGCTCGATACATTCATCCCTGATGTTTATTCAGCAACCAGGAATTTGCTTAGTCAAAGTCACTTGTCTAGAGAGTTAAAGTTCCAGGTTCACCACCTCGAGAAAGCAAGTTACATAGTTAAAAATGGAGATATTGTTGCTGAAACCATGTTGATTGGTGGTGTTTATTACTTAAAGCCAAAAGCACAGGCAAGTATGCAAACTCCAAAAAGGGACAGCACGGGCCCAGAGAGAGTTGCTTCAGAGAGAGAACCCATTGCTACTCCAAAGGCTCCTAAAGCCAACAAACAGAGAATAAGGAAGCAGGTTGCTCAGAGCAAGCCTGAGGTTCCTCATGAAACTGTTAATGTTGAAAATTCACTAACTGGTAAACCTTTGCATTCCAGGTGTATCCACAAGTGGCATAGAAGATTGGGGCACGCCAGTTTCTGTGTTCTTAGAAAAATGCCAGAGTTTGCAAAAGGTTTGGATCTAAAGGGGTGTAAGGTGTTTTTGGATTGTGCAGTTTGCAGGAAAGCTAAATCCAAAGCAGCTGCCATTCCAAAACACGCTACACGCCGGTCAACACGCATTTTTGATTTGGTACACACTGACATAGTGGGTCCTTTCCCACCATCATTTGGTGGTAGAAAGTATTTTCTAACAATTGTAGATAATCATTCTAGATATGGATTTGTATATCCTATGAGAGAGAAATCTGAGACCTTTCAGATCTTTAAAGACTTTACAGTTTTTGTTTCTACCCAATGCCAAGTTCGCATCGCCAGAATCCAGAGTGACCGTGGTGCAGAATTCATGTCTCAGCGTTTCCAGGACTGGATGCGTAAGAATGGAATTCTTCATCAGACATCCGCTCCATATACACCGGCTCATAACGGAGTCGTAGAAAGAAGACAAGGGGTTCTACAAACCATGATGCGTTGTCTCCTAGAAGATGCCAATCTCGGTAGCATATACTGGGGTGAGGCTATCAAATATGCAAATTACATTGTTAACCGTATTTGGAGCAGTGTAATAAATCAGACTCCTTTCTACATGATGTATGGCTACAAGCCTGATCTCAAGAACCTCCACATTTTTGGTTCATACGCTATGGCGAACATTCCCTTAGCTCAAAGAAAAAAAGGAGGTCCAATAGCAAAGAGACTGAGGTTTATGGGTATTGATGATAATTCAAAATGGAGCAAATTTATTGACCCTAAACATGTAATTGTGATTTCTCAATCTGCTAATTTTGAGGAAGATATTGACTGGTCCAGAATTCATTCTAATGATCCTGCAGTTTATTTTCCTAGCGATGGTGTTGAAGATGCCACGCAGCCTGATGACCAACGTTCACAGGCAGATATTCCTTCTACCAGTTCTTCACAATCTGATGTTCCGTCTTCGCAAGCCGCAGATGCTGATGCTAGCGACAAATGTGAGGACGAAGACAAAGAAGAATAAGAATAAGAATGGACTGTTGTTCCGAGACGTTCCAAGAGGGTCACAAAAGGAATCCCTCCACAACGATATTCATGGCAACTGACAAAGTCACCATTACCTTTGATTTGCAACGTTACTCTTCCTCCTGAGACATTCACACAAATCAAGCAGCTTCCTGATTCAGAGCAAGACAAATGGTATGATGCAATGCAGGATGAAATGGACAGTTTAAAGAAACTTAATGTATTTACACCTGCAAAACCTCCAGCAAACAAAAAAGTCATTGGCACTTGATGGGTCTACAGAATCAAGAAGAAACCGAATGGTGAGTCATTGTACAAAGCCAGACTTGTAGCTCAGAGTTTCGCTCAATGTTATCCTGAGGACTACACAAACACCTACTCACTAACTGTCAGAACTGAGAGTGTGAAAATTGCTTTAACCACTGCAACTATTCCTGGTTTAGAAGTTTTCCAGTTTAATGTGGACACAGCTTATCTACATGCAGACCTAGATGAAGAGATCTACGTGAGAAGCCCTCCAGGATTCCGACAGCAAGAAGGGGATACCTGGTTCCTGAAGAAAAGTCTTTATGGTCTGAAACAGTCATGTTTAATGTGGTATTTATGTCTTACTGACAAACTAAATTCAATGGGCTTTATTAAGTCCAAAACTGATGAATGCGTGTTCACAAAAAGATCTAACAATGCATATGAGATCATTCTTGTTTATGTTGATGATATTGTTTGCATTGGTCCAAATAAGAAAATGAGTGAGATTTTTGCCAAAAGTTTGCAGAGATACTTCACACTAAAATCTTTAGGACACATTAGCACTTATTTAGGTGTTCAGATTGAAAAGACACAGAAGGGGTTTCACAAGAGGAGAAAATTGACCACATTCTGCATCATTGCAACATGAAAGATGCTAACACAACAAAGACACCCATGCAAACAGATTTTCACAACTTAACACATGAACCAAGTCCTGAATTCGAGGACCAAACACTTTATCGTTCAGTCATTGGGTCACTGTTGTACATTAGTAGTTGGACCAGACCCAACATTGCACTTAGTGTTAATCTCTTATCACGACACGTAGGTAAGGCAACACAATTTCATTGGGCATGCATTAAGAAGTTATTGAAATACCTGAAACACACTAAACACATGAAGTTATTGCTAGAACCAACACATACTGATCATGCAAAGTTATGTTGTTATGCAGATTCTGATTGGGCAAGTGATAAGAAGTCACGCAAAAGTACTTCAGGTTACATGATGCTCCTGAATGGTTGTCCTGTTTACTGGCAAGTGAGAAAACAGAGTTTTGTTTTGTGTTCATCTACTGAAGCCGAATATGCTTGTGTTTCAGATGCTTGTAATTCTCTAACGTGGTTTGATGCTTTGATCACAGATATCTGGACACGTCCGATTCAACCAATCACCGTGATGGAAGATAATGAATCGGTGGTTTATATTTCTGAGTCACATTTTACAGGTTCTAGGTCCAGACACATTGACATTCCTTATCAAAACACAAAGCAATTAGTTAAGCAAGATTTTGTTAAATTGCAATATGTATCTACACATGATCAAAGTGCTGTCATGCTCAACAAACCACTTCCAGCAGCTCAACATGAGTATCTGCGAAAGAAGATGTGCCTTATTTGATGATTTGATGATATCAGCCCAAGTGACAAAAGAAGGGGTGTCACTAGGTTAATTGGTTTGTCAACTTGAACTTATATTCTGAGTTATACAGTAGAATGGATTGTTTCTTATCTGACAATGATTAATGCGCATGTCTCATAATACATCACACATTCCTTATTTTCCTTCTGATCTTCCGTTCACCTGCCGAAGGAGGTGGGCAACATAGCTCTTGCCAAAATGTAAGATTTAGATAGTAAGATTTGTATTATTTTATTTTATATTAAAAGTTGTTTATTAGAATATGTTCTCGGGTTTTATTTTTCTGCTTATTCGGAGATATGCTGCTTGAAAAGCCGACAGTCCATACGTCATTAATTAAGGGGGGGGAACTCCCTCCTTCACACGGCCCTCCGTCAGGAAAGGACATCACCCCTGGAAAAACGTAGAAAGAAAACAAGAACAAGATAGATTAGACATATGTATGGCAATATGAGTCAGGGCTTATCGGGATAGGCAGAATAGAATTTTCGCAAAAGCCTAGGAGCTCTAACATGGGACTTATCAACCCATTCAGCTTGGGATGGGGGAAAATGTTTCCAGGAGACCAGATACTAAATCTGACGTCTCCTGGAATCCAAAATTTCTTTGATCTCAAAATGTTGCTCTCCTTCAATGAGAAGAGGGGCAGGAGGGAGCGGTACGGGTGTTCAAACAGATGAGGTGTGCACTGGTTTCAAAAGGTTAACATGAAACATGGGGTAAATACAGTTGAGATACTTCGGCAATTCCAACCGTACAGAAACAGGATTAATGATCTTCACAATAGGAAACGGACCAACATACTTAGGTCCTAATTTCTTCGACTTTTGGGTAGTTTGGAGAAATTTGGTAGACAGAAAAACTTGATCTCCAACCTTGCACTCCTTTTCTTTCACCCTCTTCTTGTCAGCCTGTTTCTTGTGTGTTCGATGAGCAGCCTCCAACGTTTTTTGGGCTATGGGCCAAACCTTTTGGAGCTGGTCACTCCACTCCGAAAGGGACAAGACTTGTGGTTTTTCACGGGGCAATTCTGGGATTGGCACAAAGTCCTGCCCAAAGAAAAGTCTAAACGGGGTGAAACCGGTGCTGCTGTGCACAGAGTTGTTGTATGCTACTTCAGCATGTGGTAACAGTTCAGTCCAATTATCTTGCTGATAATTGATAAAACACCAGAGGTATTGCTCCAAAACAGAATTAGTCCTTTCACAAGCACCATTAGTCTGAGGATGGTGGGCGGAGCTTAACCCCTGGGTGGAGCCAATCAACTTCAAAAATTCCTTCCAGAAGAGGGAGGTGAACTGTACCCCTCTATCTGGTATTATGCACTCTGGCACTCCATGCAAACGATATATATGTGTAATAAACAATTTAGCTAAGGACTTAGCTGAAGTGATCTTGGAACAAGGCACAAAATGAACCTGTTTAGAGAACAAATCCGTGACTACCCAGATCACGGTATTTCCTTGACTCTCAGGTAATTTGACAATGAAATCCATTGATATTTCCTTCCACGGCGATTCAAGACAGGCTACACCTTGAAGCAGGCCTTGGGGCTTCCCTGGAGGTCGCTTAGCAGCCGCACATACAGGACAACTGGCCACATATGATTCAATGTCTTTTTTCAAAGAGGGCCACCAAAATTGTCTTTTGATGAGATGCAGAGTTTTCACAAACCCAAAATGCCCTGCCATGCGGGAATCATGAGCTCGTTGTAGCACCAAAGACTTAATGCTTGCAGGAACATACAATTTAACGCCTATCCAGGCTAGTCCATCTTTCATGGTGCATTCATTTGAATGTTCCTTAAACCAGTAGTCGGACTCAAGGCTTTCCTTAATTTTGCAGATGAGGTCCGTTGTGACCTCCAACTTAGGGTCGCTTTTGCTTCTGGTAACCATTGGAGCAGCAAGACTTTTCGCTGGGATGACAGGAAGCACCACGCTCAACTTGGAACTGTTGTATTGTGGGAGTCTGGATAATGCATCCACCATAAAATTCTTCCCTCCAGGGATGTACTTTAGGGTGAAATTGAACCGGTTGAAATGTTGCGCCCAGCGCATTTATTTAGGACAAAGTTTTCGAGGAGTCTTTAATGCTTCCAAATTTTTGTGATCAGTCCAGACCTCAAAAGGGTGTTTAGCTCCCTCAAGGAAATGTCGCCAGGTCACCAAAGCCCACCTGACTGCAAAATCTTCCTTTTCCCATATGGCCCATCGCCTCTCTGTCTGCGTCAGTTTTCGGGAGGTGTAAGCGCAAGGTTGCAGGTGCCCATCAGCATTTGCTTGAAGTAACACAGCCCCCATCGCCACATCACTAGCGTCAGTTTGAACGATAAAAGGTGCGTCCATGTCTGGGTGTTTTAAAACGGGTTCAGCTGCAAAGAGTCGCTTTAGTTTTTTGAATGCGGCCTGACATTCCATACTCCATTTTAGTGGTTTCCCCGGTTTGGTTTTGGCCTCTCCTTTTGACTTAAGGAGATTTGTAATGGGTAGCGCAATGCTGGCAAAGGATGGAATAAATTGACGATAAAAATTCGCAAATCCCAAGAAACTCTGCAATTGTTTGCGGGTGCGGGGGGGGGGTGCCCAATCGGTAACTGCTTGGACTTTAGCTGGGTCCATCTCGATGCCATTGTGGGAGATGCGATAACCAAGGTAGTCAATTTTTTCCTGATGAAATTCACATTTAGACAATTTGGTGTAAAGCTCCGCCGCGCGGAGTTTTTTGAGAACTGAATGCACCAATGCCACGTGTTCTTCACGTATTTCCGTGTAAATAAGGATGTCATCAAGATAGACTATCACGCCTTTGTATAGGTGGTGATGCAAAACTTCATTTATTAGTTGCATGAAAACCGCTGGTGCCCCCTGTAGGCCAAAAGGGAGTACACGGAATTGAAAACAACCGAGTGCGCAGTTGAAAGCAGTTTTCCATTCATCTCCCTTCTTAATCCTGATTCTGTAATAAGCCTCCCTTAAGTCCAATTTTTCCAACGGAAACAGGTGATGACTCGGGGCTTGCTAGTAGACCAACTTTTCCCTCCTTTTGGAACTCTTTTGGGGGCCTTGGGGGGGAAGTAGCCTTCTCTTTTTCACTGTCATCACGGTACTTGTCTCGGGCCAAATCAATTTCTACATCTGCTGCCAATTCATACCAGTCCTGCAATGTGCGGAGGGGGGGCTCTTTACACAGTTCTGGTATATATCTTTGTTTAAACCATTCATGAAGCCATCCAACAGGGCCTGTTCAGACCAACCCCTCATATAAACAGACAATTCCTGAAATTCTTGTGTATATTCAGCAACTGGCCTGTTTCCCTGGGTGAGGGTTTTGAATTTTGTTCTGGCTTTTCGCTCTGTGAGAGGATCATCAAAGCGTTTCCTCAGGGCAGCCATGAACCGATTGTAATCTCTCAGTAGGGGGGAATTTGCGTTATGCAGAGCAACCATCCAAGCAGCTGCTCTATCTTCTAATGCCAGGGTAACAACTCTTACATTGGCTTCTTCTGTAGGCAAATCCTCGCCAAACTGACGCATGTAATTCCACACGTGAAACAGAAAAAATCCTAAATCTTTTGCCTCCCCACCGAATTTTGTTCCAAGTGGGGGAACTTTGGCCATCCGCCGTCTGCGGGGACCCCCTCCCCCTCTTGGGATGGCTCTGGTGGTTGCTGCTACTGGGGTTGGGGCTCGTTCGTCCTGCTCATCAACCCCATCTGCGGCCCCAGTCTCTCTCGGGCAGAACAGACCCTCTGCAGTTCTCTCCTCTGTTTCTGGGAGAAGGTCTTCTCTTCCAGGATCACTCTCACGTAAGTGTCGTCTCTCCCACACCTCTTAGAAGAGTTTCATGGCCTGAGACATCATAAGGTTCTCCTCCTCGACCCCCGGCCACTCAGCAAGTGGTCGCCTCTGTCTCCTTGTGGTGACCCCAAACGGAGTTTCCTCGGGATCATACTTCTGCCCCACTCCCAATTGTGAATTGTTATCTCTCTGTGTATTAGCCTGCATGTGTGTTTCCGTCATATACTCAAGGGCAGACCTAATCCTACTGCGGGAGTCCCCCCTCGTGCAGGTCTGGCCCTCTGCTCTTACGAGGGCCCACCTCGATGAGGGATACATTAATCTAGAGAGGTGGGCGAGGCGTAGCCTTAGGGGGTTTTATCCAAATTTTTGATTCGTCTTTTAGGAGGTTCTAGGGTGGGGGGAGGGGTTAGTCAGGCTGAGGGAGGGACCAATGCCAAGCCGGCGGGTGGAGTTAGCAAGGAAGTGAGCGGAGCCGTTAAGGGGGGGGAGTAGCAATACTCCAGAAGAGGGTCTTTCCATTCCAACGGTCGTGGGGAGGGGCGGGTGCGAGGGTAGACAGAGATCTCATCACCGGTTGGGAGACCGTGGTCGTTGGGTACAGCCGGTCATATGTCCCAACCCCCTCAATCTAAGTGGTCAGGACCTACAGAGCCAGGGCCTGAGACTGATGTTATGCAATGCCAGGTCCGTTGCCAACAAAGCCCCCCTCATTAACGACTTGGTGTCGGAGGGGGAGCCGGACCTGGCAGGAATTACGGAGACCTGGCTGGGCCACGAGGGAGGTCTCCCTCTCATGGAAATGTGCCCGCCAGGTTACTGCACATTTCATCAGTCACGGGCACTAGGCAGGGGTGGTGGGGTAGCGGTCATTGTGAGGGAAGGTCTTGAGCCGAGAGAGATCACTGTGCCACAGATAACCGGTTGTGAGTCCCTGTGCATGAAGTGGGGCCCAGGGAGGCAGTTGGGCTTGCTGATTGTATACCTGGCTCCTCGCTATGCATCAGCAGCCCTGCCCGAGCTCCTCGAGGTGATCGCCGAGATGGCAATTGAAACCCCCAGACTGTTGGTCATGGGGGACTTTAACTTGCCATCGGTAGGGGAGTCATCCGAGGTAGCTCGGGAGTTCATGGCCTCCATGACAGCCATGGACCTGACCCAAATAATTCAGGGCCCCACACATGAGGGAGGACACACACTGGATCTTATCTTTGTCTCTGGCCGTTGGAGGAGTGATCTGGGAATAGGGGATTTAGCCATCACACCCCTGTCATGGTCAGATCACTCACTTCTCTAGCTCGACTTTCCAGCCGATACTCCCCACCGCGGGGAGGCGGAACCGGAATGTCCAAGATGGTTCCGCCCCAGGCGCCTGATGGAACCTGAAAGATTCCAGACGGAGCTTGGGCCATTTCCTGTAGCCCTGACCCGCACCCGGATGGAGGACCTAGTGGCTGCATGGAATACTGCGGCCACTGGGGCCTTGGACCAGGTTGCGCCTTTGCGGCCTCTCTTGCAGCAGTGAACCACCCAGGCTCCTTGGTTCACCGAGGAGCTGAGGGTGATGAAGCGCCACAAGAGACGCCTAGAGAGCAGATGGAGATCGTCACGCTCTGAATCTGACCGAACACAGGTGAGGGCCCACTTACGGACTTACCTAGTGGCGTTAAGAGTGGCCAAGTGTCAGTATTGTGCCACTCTTATTGCATCCGCAGATAACCGCCCTGCCGCCCTGTTTGGGGTAACCCGACCCCTCCTTCAACAGAGGCCGCGGGAAGCCTCTTTGCAGGGTAGAGCAGAGGAATTTGGGGAGTATCTGCAGGACAAAATTGCTCAGATTTGAAGCGAGTTGGTCCCTACTAGCGGTCCAGAGGGGACGTCGGAGGTGGGTCTTGAGGTTCCATTCTGGGAGGAGTTTGACTCTGTTACTTCCAACGATATGGACAGGTTGCATAGGCGACTGCGAGCCACCACATGCTTACTGGACCCGTGTCCCTCCTGGCTTGTACTGGCATCCTGGGAGGTCACACGAGGCTGGCTCCAGGAGTTAGTCAATGCTTCTTTGAGTGAGGGGTTCCTGCCGGCCGTCCTGAAAGAGGCGGTGGTGAGGCCCCTCCTCAAGAAGCCTTCCCTGGACCCAGCTTTGTTAGCCAACTACCGTCCCGTCTCCAACCTTTACTTTCTGGCGAAGGTTGTAGAGAGTGTGGTGGCACAACAGTTTCCACGCCACTTGGAGGAAACTGATTATCTGGACCCGCGCCAGTCCGGTTTCCGGCCCGGCCATAGCATGGAGACGGCATTGGTCGCGTTGGTGGATGATCTCTGGAGGGCCAGAGATGGGGGCTGCTCCTCCATCCTGGTCCTATTAGACCTCTCGGTGGCTTTTGATACCATCAACCATGGTATCCTATTGCATCGACTGGAGGGGTTGGGGGTGAGGGGCACCGTTTTGCGGTGGTTCTCCTCCTACCTCTCTGGCCGAGCGCAATTTGTATTGGCAGGGGGGCAGAGGTCGACCTCGAGGCCGCTCACTTGTGGGGTGCCACAAGGGTCAGTCCTCTCGCCTCTCCTGTTCAATGCATATATGAAGCCGCTGTAGTAACAGACT
Organism: Natrix helvetica; assembly: GCF_964273705.1. Taxonomy (NCBI): domain Eukaryota; kingdom Metazoa; phylum Chordata; class Lepidosauria; order Squamata; family Natricidae; genus Natrix; species Natrix helvetica. Next base: position 351,880 of record NC_138555.1, on the reverse strand, counting down.
CAAGCTCAACCCGTCCAAGACTGAGTGGCTGTGGCTACCGGCGCCCCGGTTCAACCAGCTTACTCCATCACTGGCCATTGGGGGCGAACATCTGGCCCCCGTGGATCAGGCACGCAATTTGGGCGTCCTTCTGGATACCCGTCTGTCAATGGATGACCATGTGACAGCCGTGGCCAGGGGGGCGTTTCACCAGGTTCGCCTGGTGCGCCAATTGCGTCCCCTATTGAACCAGAGTGCCCTTCGCACAGTCACTCATGCACTTGTGACGTCCCGGCTAGACTACTGCAATGCTCTCTACATGGGGCTCCCCTTGAGATGCACCCAAAGGCTGCAGTTGGTTCAGAATGCGGCCGCGCGGGTAGTTTCGGGAGTCTTTAGATACTCCCACGTAACACCTCTCCTGCGCGAGCTACACTGGCTACCTGTGGCTTTTCGGGTGCGTTTCAAGGTGTTGATTATCATCTTCAAAGCGCTCCATGGCACAGGACCTAGCTATTTGCAGGATCGTATCCTGCCCCATACATCCCTCCGGCCGATTCGCTCACACAGAGAGGGACTCCTCCGTGTGCCGTCCACTAGGCTGTGCCAGCGGGCGACGCCCAGGTGAAGGGCCTTCTCTGTGATGGGCCCGACCCTCTGGAATGACCTCCCCCCGGATATTAGAACAACCACGGACCTCCGCTCCTTCCACCGGAAACTCAAAACCCACCTGTTTCATCTAGCCGGCCTGGCCTAATTCCAGCTTTCCCACCTCAGTTTGTACTTTTAAATTTTATGGTTTGGTTTTAAAGTTTAAGTTTTTTAATTCTTATAAATTTGTACAGGGGATATTTAATTCAATTTTAGTATGTATATTATCGAGTGTATGGTTTTTAAATTTATACCTGTACACCGCCCCGAGTTCCTTCAGGGAGAGGGGGCGGTCTAGAAGTCTAATAAATTAATTAATTAATTAATTCACTCCTGTGCTTAAGCTTCCCCTCCCAAATACCATATATCTCCCCCCCTCCCCTTTTCAATGGCAGCCGAAAGCAAGCAGCAAAGCAGAGGCTGACAATGTCCTTCTTTCTCAGATTCCAGAACCTGCCAGAGACAGAAGATGAAGATCTTAAGGATATTATGAGTACAATCTTAGCAGAATATATTAAGAGAGATAAAGAACAGTTGTGGTGAGATCTGGATCTGGTTTACAGGATTAACTCAGCATATGCCAGAACACATAATGTTCCAAGGGAAGTACATGTTAAATTTCTTAGGAAGACCACGAGGGATGAGGTGCTAGGGGCCCAATGGGGGGGGGACCACTAAAATATAAAAACAAAGAAATTGCCATTCTTAAGCAAATTCCGAAAAAAATAAGAGATAATAGGAGGAAGTATTCCTCCTTATCAAAGAAATTATATAACAAAGGAGTTTGTTTTAGATGGTTATTGCCAGAAGGAATGTTGATCTTCTGGGAGGGAAACAGAATTAGAATTAATACAGTTGTGGAGGCAGAGGCCTTCATTAAAAAACATAGTGCCCTCCTAGAAGACAAAAATATAAGAGGTAGTGAAAAAGGTGACAGTATACAAGACATGAAGGAGGGAGGGGCCGTGGCTCCGCCTGGGGACAGGGGGGAGAGAACAATATTAGAAAGACTCAGGTCACAAAAATAAATGTATTTGAAATATCATTGTAATTGTTGATACATTAGAAAGTGGCAAAAGAGATGATTGAACACATGGTTGATACAATGTATAATAAGATGCTGTTTCTGCTTATCTTTTTTTTGTTTTTTCTTTTCTGTAAAAGTTGTGAGAATTGGGGAGATTTCTACCTCTAGCATGATGGAGTTGCCAAAAAAAATTGTATATCCACTTACCCTTTCCCATAAATTTTTAAAAATCAATAAAATTCTTTTAAAATAAGACTCTTTTTCAGAAGCCAATATTCAGAGGTGTCATTGTCTTTGATTCCTGCTGGTTTTTTCATATAGATTGTGTGTTGTAATGGTGCAGGTAGATAAGCTGTTTCTACATCTAAGTGTTTAATCAAATACTTATTTTTTGCAGCCCAAACTAAAACGGTTCTAAGTGTAGTGAATTTTAGACTAGGTGCGAACACTTCATCGTAATCTGTGGCTCTTTGGTCAAATCCCTGAGCCACTAGCCTAGCCTTATATGTCATGGCTCCGTCTACTCCAGTTTTTATTTTATATATCCACTTACTACCGATAGTTCTCTTACCTGGAGGTAAATCAGTGTTTTCATATACTTTCATATTCTGTAAAGACTTAAGTTCTTTATTCATTGCACTTCTCCATTCCTTTTGATCTTCTAGAGGAAATGTGGTCAATTCATGGTATGTTGCAGGAATTTTGTTAATCTGATAAGCCATAGTTTATTTATTTATTTATTTATTTATATTTGGTGCTTCTAGACCGCCCCCTCTCCCAGAAGGGATTGGGGCGGTAGTTGCCTGATACCTTATCAGGTGGCCTAGTTACTCATATAGAATGCCTTGGTAACTCAGGACTTATTACCGGACTTTCTATTTTTACTTGTTCCTGCTCTACTACTCCCTCTTCAGTAGACAACTTTTTTATTATTCAATGCTGGTTTCTCATCATCTTCATTAGTGCTTGGCTTGGTTTCTATAATCACTTCATTATTTGGATCTATCCCATTCCATCCTATATGTTCCATAAATTTGGCGTTTGCACTGCTAACAACCTTTGTTGATCCTTTTTGCCAAAATCTGTAGGACCGATGGTTAGAATTATAGCCTATAAAAATTAGCTGTTGAGCTCTTTCTTATCCTTTATGTCTTAATTGCGAGGGAATATGAACACCTGCTGGGGTTCCAAATATGTGTATGTAACTGAGGTCTGGTTTCTTACCATACCATCTGGTAAACGGTATTTCACCAGTTGTGGTGTTAAATTACATTGTTTAAAATATGATTTCCACACATCATCGCCTCACCCCACAATGATTCAGGCAAACCAGCATCAGCCGGCATTGTTCTAACCATAGATTGCAATGTCTGCCCTCTTCTTTCCACAAAGGCATTACGCTGTGGGCGATAAGGTGCAGAACGTTTATGTTGTATACCAGCCTTTTGCAACATAGTTGTAAAATTGGAGTTTATGAATTCTGTACCATTATCAGTCACTACGGTGATAATCTTATGATTTGTTTCCCTCTCTACAAATTTAACCCAGTTAGTGAACCGTTGAAATGTTTCTGTTTTGTTCTTTAACAGAAAACAAAAACCATATCTGGAATAGTGGTCTAAAATGCTTAGTACACAACAGGCACCCCCCAAACTAGGTGTCAGGCCTGTAGTTTTATTTCTTTTAGGATCTTTGGCCTGCCACACTTTCTATTATTTTCCTATGCTGTTTCATTAGTGTAGTAGTTGGGAGGGGGGAATAGAAAGGAGTAGAATTGTGGAATGTGTTGTTGTCATTCTTTCTAGAAGCCCAAGTTCATCTTTTGTCTCTGCACCTCGACAACTGAGCGGAAGCAGATGGGTGGAGATGCCAGCATGGAAGATGAAGATTGGACCATGTGATGGATTTATGGGAGTGGGCATAAGATTATGAACTTTCAACTGGGTGGAATTCCAGGAAGTAAATCAGAGTTGGAATTCCACAGATGTGCCAACATGTCTGCTTTATTAAATTGGAACTTTAAGAATAACTCTGCCTTGGACTCTGATTTATTTTTGCGTGATATTTGGAACGCTGACATTAGGTTTCATTGGCCCAATTAAGTCTGCAAATACCACTTCTAGTGGTTTCTTGGTCTTAAACCCGTTTAACCTGTTAGCCGGAGTAGCTCTACTCTTCTGTTCATTACAAACATTACAATTTATATATTGGCTACATGGCTTTATCCTCACTCCACCAACTAACTTCACTGTTTCTTGCAACATTTTAAAACTGATATGTCCCATTCACCTATGCATTAAGTGAATACACTCATTGTGGGGTTTAACATTCGAACACACAGAATTAACAACATAGGAATCAGACATTACATATAACCCATCTTGTAGCTTAGCAGTAACCTTAATACCACCTTTTTCAATAAAACAATTATCCCCTTTAAATGTTACAACGTAGCCATGATTAACCAAAACTCTAACTGAGAGCAAATTAAACCTAATTTTTGGTACATACAACATATGCAATGTTTCGGCAATACATGGACATTTAGCAATAGCTTCACCCGATACCTCTAGCCTCCACCCATTTGCTAAAGAAACATGTTGTTTACTTGTGACCAACTTTGCAAAGTTGTTTCTATCTTTAGTAATGCACATCGACGCCCCACTGTCGATAATCCACAAATTGTGGTTAAATGATGCATTATTAGCTATAGTCACATTAATCTCATATTTTCTAAATTGTAGAGGTTTCTGTGGTTTTGACTTTTTGAAAAACCTGGCAATGTGACCCTTCTTACCACAATTATAACAACATTTTACAGTATATACATAACTAGGTAAATCACTGCTCTCTGGCGTCCTCTCTCTTAACTGTTTTCTATCTTCTCTTCTTCTGGACTCTTCCAGCAGTCTTGAGGTAGTGGAGCTCAATGTAATGTCCTGTTGAGATAGAACTTCAAAAGACGTTACAAAATCGTCGTAGCTTTCATCAAGTGATGAGAGAATAATATAAACTTGGTGCTGCTCCGAAAAAATTAACTTTTCCTCATGTAGCTCTTGAAACATCTGTTTCATGTAGTACAGATGTGCTAGCATGCTACCACCCTTGTTGAGTTGTGTTCTAAAGAGTTTTCTTTTTTTTTTAAACAAAGTTTTATTGGTTTTTTGGTGTTTTACAAAAGGAAAAGGTATGGGGAAAGTTACAAAGTGTGGCAGCCGCAAACTGCGGTAGGAATACCCCCCCTCCAGACTCATGGTGTACATTTGTATAGCATTCAAATATTACATAATAGCATATAGTCAGTGTGGTAAATTCATTAATAATTTCAATCAATTTATGTCATGTGGATTTTCTTACTTATTTGTGTGATCTGAGCTTTCTTGATGTCGCCCCGTCTCCCCCTGTTGGCAGTGCTCCGGCCCCTCCCGTGTCTTGTGCATCTACTGGGATGTCTTCTGGTTTTTCTAGGAGTAATTTATTTTTTTCCATAAAGGCCTGCGCCTCTATGGGTGTATTAATTCTGACTCTTGTCTCCTCCCAGAATATTAACATACCTTCAGGCAGCAACCAACGAAACCACACCCCCTTCTGGTATAATTTATTTGCCAATTGTGAATAATATTTTCTTTTCTCCCTCACTTTCTTGGGGATCTGTTTCAGTATGGTTATCTCCTTATCTTTGTATGTCAGGGCTTGTCCCCTTTGTGTATTCAGAATTTCATCTCTTGTGCTTTTCCTAAGAAATTTAATGTGTACCTCCCTGGGGACATTGTGTGTTCTAGCATATGCGGAGTTCACTCTATAAACCAGGTCTATTTCCCACCCCATCTGTTGTTTTTCTTTCTGGGTATACTCAGCCAAGATAGTTGTCATGATGTCCCTTATGTTTTCATCATCTGTCTCCATCACATTCTGAAACCTAAGATAAAAGGACATTCTCTCAAACTCTATTTTCATTTGTTGGGTGTCAAGCTCTTTGTTTCCCTTCAGCACGCCCTCCATCCCCCCCCCCTCATCTCAGCCGCCCCCTGCTCCAAGAGATCCAGTCTCTGTGAGTTCTTATTAATTTTTTCCTGGTTCCCTCTAATTTCTTCTTTCATCTCCTTCAGTTGTTTCTTTATTTCCTCTTGTCCCTGTAGAATTTAATAATAATAATAATAATTTTATTTGTTAGCCGCAATCCTCTCCCGAAGGACTCGGGGCGGCGTACAATCAAAACAAATAAAATACAGATAAAGACAAACATACATAAGAACAAAGACATATACATGTGCATGGAGGAGGTAGACTGATGAGTGAAAACAATTAAAAAACACAATTTAAAATCCCATTGAATAAAATTACAGAATTAAAAACCCGTCAGGAGCGATATAAAGTTATGGTTGAGCCAGGCCAGCTATTTGGAATAGGTGGGTCTTGAGCTTTACACGGAAGGAGCGGAGGTCAGTGGTGGTCCTAATATCCGGAGGGAGGTCATTCCACAGGGCTGGGCCCGCCACAGAGAAGGCTCTGCTCCTAGGCGCCGCCCCTCGGCACTGTCTGGTGGACGGCACCTGGAGAAGTCCCTCTCTGTGCGAGCGGATGGGTCGCAGGGATGTATGGGGCAGAATACGATCCCGCAAGTAACTAGGTCCTGAGCCATGGAGCGCTTTAAAGATCGTAATCAGGACCTTGAAACGCAATTTGCTGAAACATTTGATGAAACTCCAAGTCCGTAGTTTTGGCTTGTTTAAAGGCTGTCAATGTTGATTGTGTGCTCGGACTTGAGGTTGCAGATGTCGGGGCAGAGGCAGCAAAGCCAGACTTTCCAGGAGGTGGTCTTTTAGATGTCATTGTTAGTAATAAAGAGTCCAGTCAGTATAGAGAAGAATCAGTCAGAGTGGTAGAGCAGCCAAGGGAGTCCGGGGGGTAGAGAGACCAGGCACAAGGGAACTCTCTAATCACCCTGGCAGGGAACAGACGTTTTTCACTCCAGAAAGTTCAAAAACAAACAATCCACAAGAGAATTATCCAAATAACACGGAGACAAAGACCGGAAGCCTGAAGCTAAAAGGTAGAGTCAAGTTCAGCTTTCATGAAGACAACGGAAGTGTGCCATCTTGCTCTGCCAACTTCGGGTACTGAGGCAACAAATAAAGTTTTCAAAATTCAAAGTTCTAAAGGCTTCCAGATCCCATTGTCTTAAAACCTAAAGGTTTAAATCTGAAGATCCATTTAGTTGGAGTGTGACCTCTTTGGTTTGGCTCTCCCCCTCCTCCTTCCCTTGGAGCTACGAGCACGTTTGTTTCTAGCCACTTGTCCGAGGGGGGGGAAATCCCCCTCCCCTCCAGCCGCACCTCTCCAAATTAGCCAAAAGTTCCAATTAACACAACTGATGAGTTTTAGATTTGGTAATAGGTATGAAGGGAGTCTACACCTTACCGCATCGCCGCCGCATCCTTCAGCTTTCTTTTTTTCTTCCGGACAGCCTCACAGCGAAGACGCTTCAGCGCGTCTCCCCTTCGCGCTCCTCGGTGCCTGGAGCGAAGCGAGAGCCCCCCGACAGCCGCCGCCGATGCAGGGGTCCTTCCGCCGCGCCACTCCTCCGGCAGAACGCCTCTTCGGGGCGTCCTGTGCCCCCCAAGGGGTGGGGAGCCCACCAGGGATGCCGGGGCGAGCAGTCTCTGCCCGTCGCCGTCAGCCGCCGGAACCGGAAGTTAAAGCGTTTTCTTGTAATATTAATATGGGCACCCACAGAGTCTCGAACATATAGTTTCTTTAAATTGTCCCCAACATTTAGCAGCAGAATGTTCACCTCGGATATGACTCTGTTGTTGGTCAGCCAGTGTGAGATCGATAATGCATAACGCCCATTCATTCCTTCTCTGGAACTCTGCAATCTTCCTTGCATCATCATCATTGTTTGCATCCCAGGCAGTGATATCCAGTGGGGTCTGTACTACGTCCCATAGCCCTTCACTATGCAATAGCAAACTACATTTTGCAGACCAGGATACATAGTTTGTGCCATCCAGCCGGGTGACCAACAATAAATTCGGAGTTTGGCCTTGTGCCATCTTCCCAGGTATATCTGACTAACTAGATATTTGCAAAGCTATAACATTTGTAGCAACTCCACTCTCTTAACGCTGCAGCTGGCACTCTGGATACACTGGGCCCATAACCAGTGTTAGGGGGTATCTCCGTTGGGAGACAGAAAATAGCACAGTGGAATGTGCAGCTAGAGAGAAAAAACATTGCTAGTAGAAAAACACACGAATAGAGTTTCAGACACTGCTAGTAAAAAACAAGTAGCTTTACTACTAATAATTGCTTCACAAGCAGTGATAGTAGACATACGTCCAAACAGACTTCAAAGAACAAACAATTGCTTACAGTTGCAGTTCGCATTCCAGTCATCAATCATAGAGACAAGCAGAGAGAGAGAGAGAGAGCTCTCTGACTCCCTCTTATTGTAAAGTTAATTACAGCTGATAAGTACATTCCACCCATTTAAAGCAACAACAACGATTTGTTATTGTATATAGATATATGTTGCCTACCCAACACTAGGAGTATACTCCCAACAGGTTGTTTAGAAGAGTGATGGTAAGGGATATGTGTGTGTGTGTGTGTGAGGGACTGCCTTTGTGTCTGGTTGTTTTGGTGTGCGATGCCCTAGTCTCTGAAATGCATTGGAACAGAAGTAGTTTGGTGCGGGAGTTGGGCAGAGCTCCAAGCTTAGCAATTTGGTTGCAGACGTGTCGTCACCATTTGAGGAGACGCCGTCGATGCACTTTGAATTGTGAAAACTCCAGTCTCTTCTTGGAAGCTTCCGGTGACGACGCTCCCACAGCTTCTGAAGGCAACTTCTAGTCCATTGGTTGATTGTTCTCACTGTCAGAAAATGTCGCCTTATTTCCAGGTTGAATTTCTTCTTTTTTTTTAATTGAAAAAGTTTTATACAAACAGATTTTCCCCCTTTTTACCCCCCCCGACCCCCCCGACGTATAATATAGATCACATACAAATACTGTACCCCCTCCCCTCCCCCCGTCTTAACATAGATTTTTCATTCAGATATTGTGCCCCCTCACCTCCCAACAATCATAATACAAGTTTCTCTTAAAGTAACAATAGCCCATTAACCCCATCTTCTAAATTAATTGAGCATATATAAATCATAATATAGATTTTTCTTAAAGTAACAATATCCCATTGATCCCATCTTCTAAATTAATTATACATATATGTTTTCCCACCCTCCACCCTAACTCTCCCCCACCTCCCTATCAAACCCACCCCCCTGACTTCCGCTGTACACTGCTCTAATAATTCCAAACATCCCATATATTATTTACTCTGATCATCTGTCAATCTAAACATTCTTACCTAAAGGCTACATAGTACTTCCTAGTCTGATATTTATTCTGTATATAATCAATCCATTTTACCCATTCCTGTATATAATTCTCCTGCTTCTGACCTTTTAAGAAAGCTGAGATTTTTGCCATTTCCGCAAACCCCGCCACTTTCTGAATTCATTGATCGATTGTCGGTAAAAAATCTTTTTTCCAGTGTTGAGCAATCAACAACCTAGCTGCTGTAACCATATACAAAGCCAATTTTGTTTCCCCCTTAGTAAAATCCTTAATTATACCCAATAAAAACATTTGCGGAGTAAATTGTATTCTTTTCTTAAATACATTTTGCATAACCCACCATATTTTTATCCAAAAAGCTTTAACCTTATTGCAAGTCCACCATACATGAAAAAAGGTAGCATCTAAACACCCGCATCTCCAACATTTTGGTTGAATATTTGGGTACATGCATGATAATTTCTTAGGATCTAAATACCATCTGTAAAACATTTTATAAAAGTTCTCCCTTAAATTCTGTGACTGTGTGAATTTAACATTCTGAACCCATATTTCTTCCCACGTATCCAACATAACCGATTCATCAAAATTCTGAGCCCATTTAATCATACAATCCTTAACCAATTCACTTTCTGAGTCTCTTTCTAACAGTACATTATATATTCTTTTAACTTGTTTTGGACCAGTCTCTTTTATCTGCTTGATCAGTTCCACTTCTTTGTCCATAAAACCAAGCCTGCGATCTTCTTTCCATCTCTTCTGTAACTGTATATAATGTAGCCAATTTAAAGTAATTCCTTCTCCCAACAGTTTTCAACTGCCATTCGTCCCCATCAGCAATAAGCACGTCTTTATATAAACACCCCCCGAGTGACTTAGTATTCGTAATCCACATGGTGTCTGCAAGATCCAACCAAAGCGGTATTTTATAATCCCAATTAGGCCGGTGCTTCTTCCATATTCTCATCAAGGCACTTTGGAGAACATGATTGTTAAACACTTTATCCACCCTATCTTCATAAAAAAGATATGCATGCCATCCCAAGACAAGGTCATGACCTTCTATATTCAACAGTTCCGTTTTTGTTTTCCCAAACCAATCTGCTACATGCATCTTCATAATACAATCGGAGATTTGGGAGTCTGAGGCCACCTCTTTCACGAGTATCTTGCATAATCTTCATCTTTACTCTCGGTTTTTTCTCCTTCCAAACAAATTTATTTAATGTTGCTTGCCATTCTAACAAGATTTTATCTGATTTAAGCACCGGTATCATCTGAAATAAAAAGATGAATCTAGGTAGAATGTTCATTTTAATTGCTGAAATCCTTCCAAGCAAAGATAGTTGTAACTTTTTCCATACTTGAAGATCTTTCTGTATCTTTTGCCACAACACTTCATAATTATTTAAGAAAAGTTTTGTATTTGATTCTGCAATTTGTATTCCTAAATATTTGACCTTGGAGACTATTTCAAAACCTGCCAAGCTTACAAGTCTCTTTCTTTGTCATGTTTTGACATGACAAACATGTCTCTGTCATGTTTTTAACCATCATTTTCGTTTTGTTTTGATTTAGTCTAAACCCAGACACCATGCCAAATTCTGCTATGATATTTTTCATCTGAATTATTGAATTCAAAGGATGTGAAAGGGTAACAACCAGATCATTGGCAAATGCTCTAGTTCTGTATTCCTTTTGCCTGATAGCTATGCCATTTAAGGAGTTTGAGTCCCGAATTGTATTCAACAAGACTTCCAAGGTTAAAATAAATAACAATGGAGATAATGGGCAACCTTGTCTTGTACCTTTTTGTATCTCGAAGGTTGTTGACAAGTTTCCATTAATAATGTTGTGCATTTTGTTGCTGATAGATTGCTCCTATCGCCTGCCAAAATCGTGGTCCCATATCCATCTTTTCCAAAGTCTTGGTTAGAAAATTCCAATTCACTCGATCGAAGGCCTTCTCCGCATCCAAGAAAACCAGTACTGCAGAGATCTGCTTATTCTTATCAAGATAGTCAATTAAGTCTATGAGTTGCCCTACATTCTCCTTCATGTGTCTGCCTTCAATAAATCCTGCTTGGTCATGATGAATAACCTCTTGGATAACTGGCGTCAATCTGTTGGCTAGTACTTTAGCAAATATTTTGTAATCTGTGTTCAGAAGAGATATCGGTCTGTAATCCTCTGGTTTCTTGGGGCCATCTTTGTCTTTTGGTATCAATGATATAAAAGCCGCTTTCCATGAGAAGGGTATTTTACCTCCTTGCTGTATATTGCAAAATAGTTCTGTAAGATATTCAATCATTTCCAATTGTAAAGTTTTATAGTACATTGCAGTCAAACCATCAGTCCATGGAGCCTTGGCTAGTTTAAGTTGGTTTATAGCTAAAATAATCTCATCAGCAGTTATCAGACGTTCCAAATTTGCCTTTTGAAGCACGGATATTTTGGTAACCCTTTTTCCTTCCAAAAAATCATCTACTGACTTGTTCTGTATATTGTCCTGTACATATAACTTAGCATAATAGTCCACAAATGATTTTTTAATCAAGTCTTGTTGATAAACCGTTTTCCCTCCATACTCAATTCTATTGATAATTCTATTATTCGTGTTCTTTCTCAAGGTATAAGCCAACCACCTACTGGGTTTGTTAGCATTATTATGTTTGGCAAATTGTAAGTTGGTTGCTGTTTGTTCTGATATAAGCATTTGAAATTGATCTTTCAACAGCTTTATCGCCATCTGGAGTGCCTCATCTTTTGGAGTTGCTATAAGTAACTGTTCCTTCTTTTTTATTTCATCTTCCAGTTCCATTCTCTTTTTCTGTCTGCTTTGTTTATGTTTAAAATTCATATGTATCAGGACCCCACGCATATAAGCTTTACTTGCATCCCATACTGTTTCAATAGGAGTACCCTTATTCATATTAAAACTAAAAAATTCCTTCATGTGTTTTTTAAGTTCATCAACATTTTTTTCATATCTAAATAAATTTTCATTTACTCTCCAAGACCTTCTTGGCCTCTTCCCTAACTCAATCTCTAACCACACCGGGCTATGGTCTGTTAGTGTCCTGGAGAGTATCTTGGTTTTCTTAGCTTTAGGAAGTAAATCCGGTATTAACAAAAAAAAAATCAATCCTTGAGAAGGATTTATGTCTAACTGAGTAGAAAGAAAAATCCATCTCGTTTGGATGTTGTATCCTCCAAACATCTTTTAGTTCCAAGTCATCTTGTAATTTTAAAAAAACCTGTGGTAATTTGGTAGTAAATTTAGTCGTTGTTCTCTTATCTATCCTTGGAGAAATCACTCCATTCCAATCTCCCATAATTAAAATACTCTTAAAATTCCAATCCAAAATTTTTAAATGAAGCATCTTATAAAAGCTTTCTTGTTGTTGATTAGGTGCATATATTCCTACCACCAAAATAGGACCAAAATCTGTATCAAGTTCAATTGCTATATATCTACCACTATCATCCGCCTCTATAACTTTAGTTGAAAATCTTTTATTTATATATATCACCACTCCATTTTTCTTTACCAAATTAGAGGCAGCATAAGATGTTCCCAATTTTGAATTCACTAAATACTTCTGGTCTTGCAGCCTGATATGAGTCTCTTGAAGGCAAAGAACATCATTATTAAAATATTTTTCTCCTTTTTTGTGGAGAATTCAATCCATTCACATTCCAAGATAATAATTTAAACATCTTTTGACCTGATCTGAAGCGTTGAGAGCATTTGCTGAAGATCTCTCTCCACAAGACTAATCTTCGGCCCAGCTCCTCCCATGGCTCCAATTTGCTTCTTACCTTTGTCCCTCTTGGCACATTGTGCTTGGGGCTTCCCCTGCTTCTGAGATTCTTGCATTTGTCTAGTCGTAGATCTAGTAACACGTTGTTCCACTGGCTTAAGTAATGGCATTACTTGGACGTCTTGGACGGTTCCTCCAAGAAAGAACTTAAAAGAAATCCAGAAGGATCCACTTGTGATCCACCTACAGTACCCTGAGCTTCCTTCTCTTTTTGTGTCTGCTTTATTTGTTCTTCTGTCTCTTTCTCAAACAGCCTCTGCTCTAAGATGTCCAAATCTGCTGGTGTTGGTGTAGATCAGCGGTTCTCAAATAGTGGGGCGCGCCCCCCTGGGGGGGCGCGAGGCTCCGTAAAGGGGGGCGCGAAGGCTCCCTTTCCATCTGGGTGCAACGGCGGCGGCGTGGGCGAGGCATAATATATCCCGGCTTGAAGTGGCAGCGCTGGGGACTGCTCAGAGACTCATCAGAGCCGCGGGCTGGATCTGTGCAAGAAGCCTGCTCGGGCGGGGGTGGGAGGGAGGGAAGCATGGCTGTCCCAGGCTTCCCTCCCTCCCCCCCCCAGCCCAAGCAGACTTTTTGCACAGCTCCAGCCCGCGGCTCTGATGAGTCTCTGAGCAGTCCCCAGCGCTGCCACTTCAAGCCGGGATATATTCTGCCATGCCCTCGGCGGCGTCTTTATGCAGGTAGCTTGCCTCCCCGCCAGCAGCTCCACCGCCAACATTCCGTCTGGAAGCGGAAGCGCAACAGCCGCTGTTGGGGAAGGGACAAAGGGGCGGCGGTCGCCCGATCTTGCCACCCCCACCCCTTCGCCCCTGGTAACGGCGACTGTTGTGCTGCTGCTTCCAGCTGGGATGCTGGAGGAGCTGCTGGCAGGGAGGGAGGGAAGAAAGGGAGGAGGGAGTAAGGATAGACAAGCAAGAGGGAAAGAGGAAAGAAGGCAAGCAGGCAGGAAGGAGGCAGAAGGAAGGAGGGAAGAATGGAACTGGAAGGGAGGCAGGGAAGGAGGGAGGGAGAAAGGAAGGATAGGAGGATAGGGAAAGAGGAAAGAAGGCAGGCAGGCAGGGGGAAAGAGGAAGGAGGGAACTGGAAGGGAGGCAGGAAGGAAGGGAAGGAGGAAGGGAGGGTGGAAGGAAGGATAGACAAGCAAGAGGGAAAGAGGAAAGAAGGCAAGCAGGCAGGAAGGAGGCAGAAGGAAGGAGGGAAGAATGGAACTGGAAGGGAGGCAGGGAAGGAGGGAGGGAGAAAGGAAGGATAGGAGGATAGGGAAAGAGGAAAGAAGGCAGGCAGGCAGGGGGAAAGAGGAAGGAGGGAACTGGAAGGGAGGCAGGAAGGAAGGGAAGGAGGAAGGGAGGGTGGAAGGAAGGATAGACAAGCAAGAGGGAAAGAGGAAAGAAGGCAAGCAGGCAGGAAGGAGGCAGAAGGAAGGAGGGAAGAATGGAACTGGAAGGGAGGCAGGGAAGGAGGGAGGGAGAAAGGAAGGATAGGAGGATAGGGAAAGAGGAAAGAAGGCAGGCAGGCAGGGGGAAAGAGGAAGGAGGGAACTGGAAGGGAGGCAGGAAGGAAGGGAAGGAGGAAGGGAGGGTGGAAGGAAGGATAGACAAGTAAGAGGGAAAGAGGAAAGAAAGCATGTGACTACGGTGGGAGTCGAGGAAAGACCGGTGTGCTATGTTATGCAGAGGTGTACTTATAACAATTTTATAGACAAATTAGACTATTTACAGTCGCGCGGGGGGGGGGGGCGCGAAATGTTTTCTTCTTCCTAGGGGGGGCATGACAGAAAATAATTGAGAAGCACTGGTGTAGATGTACGTGGGGGCGTTGCACTTGCCTTCAGTATTTCATAATAAAAGTCTCTTGCTTTGTCTATAGTATTCAAATGATACCTCACCCCTTCATATCTGAATATAACACACATTGGAGCATCCCACCTATACTGTATCTCTCTTTTCTTCAGCTCCGCTACCAAAAATCCAAAATCCCTTCTAAACTTTAACATCGCTGGTGGTAGCTCCTTGAAAACACCAATCATGTTCCTGTCTATTTGTAGAGAAGAGTAAAAGGACTTCTGCAAGATATCATTTCTAAAATTTCTCTCAGTAAAATATATCACAACATCTCTTGGCAATTGCCTTTGTAGTGCTATACGTGAATTTACTCTGTAAATTTTGTCAATCTTAGCAGAAATCTCAAGAGGATCATCCACTTTTAATAACGTGGCCAAAGCATCGGCACAAACTTTTCTTAAGTCCTCCCTAGGGTTTTCTCTTAAACCTCTCAGTCTGATAGCGTACTCCATAGATCTAAATTGTATCATAATAATCTCATTATTCATCCTTTGCATTTTCCCCTCCACTTCCACAAATTTCAGTTCCGTTTCTTTCGTTTTAGTTTCCAAATCCAAAACCAGTTGCTCCACCTTACTATCCACCTTAAGAACAACTTCTGACAGACCCGTAGCTATTGCTTGCATGTTTTTATCAAGTTGATCATACTTTTTTATGGTGTCCTGGACCAATTCTTTAACCTCATTAATTTCTTTACGTATAAAGTCCTTCAAATCCTGGAGGTTTATCGTAGCACCTGGGGGAGCCACCCCTTGTTCCGTTGCCATGCCTAACAAAAAAAAGGAAAACACTTCTTCCCAACTTTCTCACAAAATGCTCTTCCAAGTGGATCAGGTTATATAAATTAACTTTAGAGTTGTTAATAGTTATTTCAGCCGTTCCACCTTTACTCCCTTTCCTCCTCCAGCTGTCACCAATCAGTTAACTTTCGTTTTCTTTAAGTTTTCAGCTATAAATTAACACCATTTTGAAGCCTTGTTCTGAATCCTTTGTTCTAAGCCCACGCCTTTCAAGTTCTGCAATACCGTTCTTTAACAAAAATTTTCAAACTTTGAACTTAAGATACTTGCAAATATTTCCTTCTTGGGTTGCTTGGAGTTAAATGTTGTTCACGGTGTCTTGCTCCGCTAAATCCTTAGCGGAGGATCCCAGAAGACCAGAGCTTAAAGCAGCTGCAAAGGGGGGGCTCTCCTTGCCCACACCCCAGAGGCTATAAATCCTTCTGGAGGGCTACACAAGTGGCTCTACCTGACACCACTAGCTCTCCCCAAAATTCCTGAGGAGTTCGGAGTGTCCAAGGCGTTTACGATCTTTGAAAAAATGCCTCTACAGGCTACTGAGTCGACAAGCTCAAAAAAAGCCTGCCCACGACATCCGTAGCACAACCCAGAAGTCCAGGTTGAATTTCTTCTTGATCAGTTTCCATCCATTATTCCTTGCCTGGCTTTGGAAAAATAGCTTGACCCCTCCTCACTGTGGCAGCCGCTCAAATATTGGAAGGCTGCTATCCTGTCTCCCCTGCCGAGTTCCTGCAACCGTTCTTCGTAGGTTTCAACCTCCAGGCTCCTAATCATCTTGGTTGCTCTTCTCTGCACTCTTTCCATCGAGAGTCTCAACCTCTTTTTTTAGAGTGGTGACCAAAACTGGATGCAGGAATCAAGATTTTTCCAGCTGCACCCCAGGGTCGGTTCTTCAACTTCCCATCCGTATGCATTTGTTGTTGTTGCGAATGAATAAGACCGATCGCCGTTGTATTCGTTAACAAACTTAAGTACTTTAAGAGAGGGATCCTTTGTTGGGGGAGAGAGAGAGAAGGGTAATGGGGAGACCAGGAGGGACATGATAGCAGCCTTCCAGGACTTCAGGGGACCAAAGAAGTGGGGACCAACTTACAGTATTTTTCAGACTACAAGATGCACCTTTTTGTCTCCCAAAAGGGGGTGAAAATGTCTGTGTGTCTTATAGACTGAATAATGCCGAAGCCCCACCCTCCCGCCAGCCATTTTTTGGCCTCTCCACACTCCGTTTCAAGTCTTTTTTTTTGCCCATTTGTGGGGGTTTTTCCGGCCCATTTTTAGGCTTTTTTGGCCCTATTATTGAGGCTTTTTTGGCCCTGTTTTTGAAGTTTCTATCAACCCAATTTTGAGGGGGTTTGCCTCTTTTTTGGCTTTTTTGAGCTCGTTTTTGAAGAAAAAATGGCCTGGAAAAAGCCTCACATTGGGCCAAAAAACCTCGAACACAGGCTGAAAAAGCCTCTGAAATGGCCTGGAAAAAGCCTCAAAAATGGGCCATTAAGAGCCTTGAAAACAGCCAAAGAAAAGCCTTGAAAATGGTTGAAGAAAGCCTTGAAAACAGTTGAAAAAAGCCTTGAAAACGGGTGAAAAACCCTCAAAGATGGCCTGGAAAAAACCTCAAAAATGCCCCCCAAAAGAGCCAAAAATGCTGCGCACGGAGGCCAAAAACCTTTTTTTGTTGTTTTCCTCTGTCTAAATTTAGGTCCGTCTCATAATCGAAAAAATACGGTATTCTCCAAAGCACCAGGAGGCAAGACAAGAAGTAACGGATGGAAACTCATCCATAAAAGAGGGGGTTAGACTAGAAGACCTCCAGGATCCCTTCCACCTCTATTCTGATTCAATCTAGGGTGATTCCCAATCCTCCTGGTCTGTCAGCCTCTGTTTTTCTTGCTACGCTTGCTTGCTATCGGCTGCCATAGGAACGTGGGGGGTGTGTGTGTGTTGCATAGTATTGGGGAAGGGAATAATATTGTGCTGGAGGAGTTTTGTTCTCACTGTCTTCTGTGCATGCTGGAGGCTGATGTTTGGACTTGGTCAAGGCCAACCGTCTCGCATACCAACTTGAAGAGGCTGTTTGAAGATGCTCCCCACATGACACCTTAGGGAGTTGCAGATTGGCCAATGGGCTGGGGAATTGGGGGGAGGGTGCTGGGTAAACATTTGATATGTATATGTTCCCGCCTTTCTGGCTCAGATCTTGCTTTCCTTTTGCTTCATAACTAGTTTTCACTTCATAACTAGTAAAAGTACTTTATTAAAATGGAGCTGAGGTTTTCCTTTCTTGGATATTGAAGGAGGCATGCTCGACAGGGTCATTGCTGTCTCAAAGATGCCTTTTCAAAAAAGGCTACTGGCCCTTTCTTGGGTTTTTCCCTGAAGAGGTTTGACTTCTCATCCCCAAAGCTTCTTCAGAATCTCAGGAAGCTTCTGGGATGAGAACCAAAACCTCCTCAATAAAAAAATTAAGTCCACTGGCTTATTGGAGAAGAAAAAATAACTTTGGGGATGAAGCAGCCAAGGAAAGCAGTGGCTGACTACTCCAACCCAGTTTTTTTTTTTAACATTAAAAAAAATTCTCATCCATTACGTACAGCATGTTGTTTGGTTACAAGCTTTGTGCATCCATATTTTCAGTTACCTATACAATCACAATTTTTTCATGTAATATGAATAGGTACCTTACTTTCATTTTGCATCATATGTTCAATTACAATTTAAAATTTCTTTCCTTTCACTAAACCTAGTTCCCTTGCATTCTTAATTATCTATTTAATAACAATACACCTTTATGTAATCACTTATCTCATTCTAATTATTTTTACAGTGTGAAAAATTTTCCCCCCAACTATTTATGTTTATACATCACTACTTTCAATTATGCATAGTCCCATTAATCATCCATCAAGTATGTTTAGGTTCATTGTTGTCCTTTTTACATCATACATTCTAACAAAAATATTGTTCCTTCATTTTCAAATAAAGCATTCTAAATGCTCGCTTCATAAATATACCAATCTTTCATTACTTCCTTACTAAACTATTCATCAACAACAAAATATCTTTGTATTATACATCACTGCCTAGGGTTATGCATAATATTACCAATCGTCTATCAAAAGTACACAGATTCATTATTATCCTTATCCTTCATTTTAAAATATTCTATAAATTATTCAATTCAAATGTAAGTCAATTTTTCATTGTATCATTATTAATCTATTTAACAACATAATTGTATTATTACTTATCTTCTTCAATTAAAACATACATAAAACATTTTTCATTTCCAGGTTTTTTTGTCCAATCACTCAAGTTCCATATCTAATAAAATTGCTCATCTTCTTGTTCTCTGATTTCAAATGTCAATTTGCTCATTTCAGCACACCCCTTTATCTTTCGAATAACTTCCTCTTATTTTGGTATTGTTTCATTTTTCCAGTTTTTTGCAAATACGATTCTAGCTGCTGTTAAAACATTTATAATCAAATATTTCAAGTCTTTATTGTAAGTTTCTGGTATGATTCCCCCCCAAAAAATCTCTGGTTTAAGGTCTATGTGTTTGTGTATCATTTTCTCCAACCACATGTGGATTTTAGTCCAGTATCTTTTAGCTTCAATGCAAGTCCACCACATGTGGTAGTAAGAACCCAGTGTCTGATGACATTTCCAACAGTTTTCAGATTTATCCTTAAACATTCTTGAAATTCTCATTGGGTGTGGGAATGAGGTCGCCATGGTATATGTGCAGATCAGTTTTCCTGATTGGAAGACATATACGGAATTTGGGACTGGAATAGATTGAGTAGGGAACACGGGTTGAGCTGGATGCCCACTGGGAGGGCCCCATTTAGAAAGCTGTGTCTGCAAAGTAACAGCTTGCAAAGCAATGCATAGATATTGAAACCATCTTAATAACAGGGACTTTCCAGGCTGAGGCAGTTATCAGCAGCCTAGGGAACACATGGTTCAAGCTGTTAAGATACTCATACCGAAAGCACCGATTAAGCAAGTAGAAGCTAAGATAACCATATTAGGCAATATGCTGTATGTAACCAATGATAAATTAGAATGCTTTTGTTTCCGTATACGCTGTTAATAAAAGTGGAGTCCAGAACACGCTCTGGGCTCACTCGCCTCGCGGAAAACAGTGTGTTTGTCTTCATTTCCCCCTGAGTGGCCCGCCTTGATGCGGTCAACCCCGGTAGAAGACCCGGTAAAACCGCATTCTGGTGACCCCGACGTGATACCAGCAGCGTGATCGTCGCGTACGTGACCCTCTGGTATACGTTTTCGGACTGTCCTTACCCACCCGCTCGAGGGGAGCCATGCATCGTCCCGTCTGAAACACGGCTGGATAACGTGAGTAATGGGCAGAAAGCTATCTCAACAACAGGTCGCGCACCTGAAGGAATTGAGAGAACTAACCGATTCTTCTTCGAAAATCTGTTCAAAAGGATGGAAAACTCTCCTTCGTTTGAAAAATAAAGAACTAATTGGACTTTTAACCTATGTTTGGCAACAATGTCCATCAAAAATCTCTACATGGACAAAATTGGGGGAATATTTCCATGCGGCTCCTAGAGCCCCAGTTCAAATCTTGACTGCGTGGTGCGTAGTCATGGAATGTCTAATGATTCATTATAAATTTGATAATCAGGTGCCTGCAGAACCAATACCTCCCCCCATACGATTCTGCAATGGCTTGCACTCCTAGTAACTGCTTTACAGGAAACCTCAAGAAAAGCGTTATTGTAAAAGAGAGTGTAAAAATCCAAGGGGGGTAACATCTCGCCCTCTCTTTCATCAGGGATCAAAACCCTAGTACAAAATGATTTATGTGTCTATGGATTGTAAATTGCCTCGGAAAAAATACAACTCTCGCTTCCCCTTTCCTGACTTCTGCTTCTGCATCCTCCCCTGCTGTGCATCCAATTTCCTTTGACTTACCGTATGTGCTGTGTACTGTTTTTGTTACACCTTCTTTGCATCTATAATGATAGTGTGTAAAATTAATGTGATTTAATTAATTAATTGCTGGCCAGCAAAATGAATGTGCTTTCGCCTTGAAGCTGTGCAACACAGGCAGTTGTTAAGGGCACTATATCACTTTTGTGATTAGAACTACTGCCTGGGTTTTCGCTGCTTTGGGGGTAAGCTAGTTCATTGAAATAAATTTAATGACTGATTTATTGCAAAAGAAATGTAACTACAGGTGTGAATAGGTGCGTATGTAGTCAGTATTGGATGCTTGAAATATAGTGTTGTGTAAGGTTCTGTTGGCTGAAAAAGCAGAGTGTGTTGTTTTGCTAAAAGAGGTGTTTTGGATGAATGATGAGAAGCTATTTTTTCTCCCTGTCTTCCCAGAAAAGGGAGCCTGTCGTTTTAGCAACAATTTTTTTCCTTTCCTCTCACCCCCCCCCCTCTTTTTCCCTGGTGAGAAGGCAGGAGGAGGGGGGCTGTGTTCTTTTCACCATCTTTTTTCCTTTTCTCTCCCTGACGTATCAGCCTGCGAAAGGCGGAGTAAAGGGTGATATTAGATGCCTGCATTTGCAGTTTTACTGCAACTTTGCCTTCTAGAAATTTTTGATATTCTCATACCCAATTATATTTCAGAGTATTGACTCAAATTACCTTATTTAGATTGTTTGTTTTATTTTTGAAGCTGTTTTTTTTCTCTTTTATGGTTTTATGTTTGGGTGCACTTTGCATACTTAACAGATGGCACGTTTGTTTGTTTATTTGTTTGTCTGTTGTTTGTTTGTTTGTTTGTCTGTCTGTCGGCAGCGCTGGTTGCTGCCCTCTTAGGAATTCTTACAGAGATGACTTAGAAATTACAATATGCAGTCAGAGAGAGTGAGTAACATTTTTGTTCGAATCCAGCTCAGTTTACAAGGACATGTAGAAGGACGATCAGATATTGGTGCTGAAAAGGGTTACTTTGTTTATCGATGGGAAGAAAATGTGGTGGCAGGTATTTGGCCTGATTTGGAAGTCAGGATGGAAGTGGGAAAAGGAATGATATGTGCTTTGTTTATCGGAAGGTAATGGATGTTGCAGAGACAGAGGAAGAAAAAAGCAGGTTGCTAAGGACAGTAGAAGACAGAGATGTTAGCTTTGGCAGTTAATGAGGTCGTTTTGGGACCAAATCAATGTGCATTTTGTACAGTAACTGGTCATTGGAAGAGAGGATTTCAGATAGTGAGAGGAAGTCAGAGATATGTTTTTGAGGACGGAGCATGAGGATAAATATGTGAGGACTTGTGAAATCTGGCAAATGGATGATTCTATACCTTTCCTTTGCCCCATGGAAATATTTGCACATTTCCATGGATATTTATTCAGGATTTATTATGGCACCCCGCGAAGGGGTGAGGCCACCAAACATGTGATCAACCACTGCATTCATACCTTTGCAACGTTGGGACGCCCAATTGAACTGAAAACAGACAATGGCCCTGCTTACATTAGTATTGCCTTTGCAGACTTTTGTGACAAGTGGTCCAACACACACAAAATTGGCTTGCCCTGCGGTTCTCATTTCATTTCATTTCATTTTATTGGATTTGTCAACCGCTCCCTCTCCCCAAGGGGACTCAGGGCGGTGTACAGACAGAATAAAATACATTATATACAACAATTACAAAACCCCATAAAAACAAATTAAACACAAGTCTGTACAATAGTGCAAAAATTAATCAGTGATTAAAACCAAATTAAAATACCCCAAAATTTAAAATAACCGGCCAGGAGAGTCGAGGGATTAGATCATAATTGTGATTGGGCCAGGCCAGCTAATTGGAACAGGTGGGTCTTGAGTTTCTTACGGAAGGAGCGGAGATCAGTAATGGTTCTAATGTCAGGGGGGAGGTCGTTCCAGAGGGTCGGGCCCATCACAGAGTAGGCCCTACTCCTGGGCGTCGCCCGCCGGCATTCCTTGGCGGACGGCACCCGGAGGAGTCCCTCTCTGTGAGAGCGAATTGGTCGCAGGGATGTATGGGGTAGGATGCGATCCCGCAAATAACTAGGTCCTGAGCCATGGAGCGCTTTAAAGGTGAGAATCAACACCTTGAAACGCACCCGAAAAGCCACAGGTAGCCAGTGCAGCTCGCGCAGGAGAGGTGTTACATGGGAGTACCTACTACTCCCCATAATTGCCCGCGCGGCCGCATTCTGGACCAGCTGCAGCCTTCGGGTGCATCTCAAGGGGAGCCCCATGTAGAGAGCATTGCAGTAATCCAGACGGGACGTCACCAGGGCATGAGTGACTGTGCGAAGGGCATCCCGGTCAAGTAGGGGGCGCAATTGGCGCACCAGTTGAACCTGGTGGAACACCCCCCTAGCCACGGCCGTCACATGGTCGTCCAGCGACAGCCGCGCGTCTACGAGGACGCCCAAATTGTGCGCCCGGTCCACGGGGGGGAGTTGCTCACCCCCAATGGCCAGAGATGGAACCCACTGGCTGAACCGGGGTGCCGGTAACCACAGCCACTCCATCTTGGAAGGGTTGAGCTTGAGTCTGTTGTCGCCCATCCAGACCCATACAGCCTCCAGGCACCGGGACATCACCTCGATGGCTTCGTTGGGGTGGTTCGGGGTGGAGATGTATAACTGAGTATCATTGGCATACAGATGATACTCAACCCCGAAACCTCGAATGAGCTCACCCAGCAGCTTCATGTATGTGTTGAACAGGTGAGGTGAGAGGACTGAGCCCTGTGGCACCCCACAAGTGAGTGGCCTCAGGGTCGACCTCTGCTCCCCTGCCAACACACATTGCGTCCGTCCAGAGAGATAGGAGGAGAACCACCGCAGCACGGTGCCCCTCACCCCCAATCCCTCCAGCCGGTGCAACAGGATACCATGGTCGATGGTATCGAAAGCCGCTGAGAGATATAATAGGACTAGGATGGAGGAACAACCCCCATCCTTAGCCCTCCAGAGATCATCCACCAACATGACCAAAGCCGTCTCCGTGCTGTGACCGGGCCGGAAACCGGACTGGCGCGGGTCTAGATAGTCAATTTCCTCCAGGTGACGAGGGAACTGTTGCGCCACCACTCTCTCTACAACCTTCGCTAGGAAGGGAAGGTTGGAGACAGGACAATAATTGGCAAGCTCCGATGGGTCCAGGGAAAGCTTCTTAAGTAGGGGCCTCACCAACTCCTCCCAGAATGGTCCCTCAAGACTCGCCTCCGACGTCACCCCTGGATCGCTGAGGGAGACCCATTCGCTCCGGATTTGAGCAATTTTATCCTGCAGATATTCCCCAAATTCCCCTGCTCTACCCTGTAGAGGGGCTTCCTGCAGCCTCTGCGAAAGGAGGGAGCGGGTCACCCGAAACAGGGCGGCAGGGCAGTTTTCTGCGGACGCAATAAGAGTGGCACAATATTGACGTTTGGCCACCCTTAATGCCACAAGGTAAGTCCGTAAGTAGACTCTTACCTGTGTTCGGTCAGATTCAGAGCGTGAGGATCTCCATCTGCACTCTAGGCGTCTCTTGTGGCGCTTCATCACCCTCAGTTCCTCGGTAAACCAAGGAGCCAGGGTGGTTCGCTGCCACCAGAGAGGCCGCAAAGGCGCTACCCGGTCCAAGGCCCCGGCAGCCGCACTATCCCATGCGGCCACCAGGTCCTCCATCCGGGAGTGGGTCAGGGCTACAGGTAATGGCCCAAGCTCCATCTGGAACCTATCTGGTTCCATCAGTCACCTGGGGAGGAACCATCTAGGACCTTCTGGTTCCACCTCCCCGTGATGGGGGGTAGCGCCTGGGAAGTTGAGCCGGAGAAGCGAGTGATCTGACCATGATAGGGGTGTAATAACTAAATTCCCTATTCCCAGATCACTCATCCACTGGCCAGAGACAAAAATAAGGTCCAGCATGTGTCCTCCCTCGTGTGTGGGGCCCTGAATTATTTGGGTCAGGTCCATGGCTGTCATGGAAGCCATGAACTCCCGAGCTGCCTCGGATGACTCGCCCGTCGACGGCAGGTTGAAATCCCCCATAACTAACAGCTTGGGGGGTTCAACCGCCATCTCTGCGATCATCTTGAGGAGCTCTGGCAGGGCCGCTGATGCATAGCGAGGAGCCAAGTATACAATCAGCAAGCCCAACTGACTCCCTGGGCCCCATCTCACACCAAGAAACTCACACCCGGATATCTGTGGTACAGTGAACTCTCTCGGTTCTAGACTCTCCCGTAAAATTACCGCTACCCCGCCACCCATACCCCGGGCCCGAGGCTGATGGAATGCACGGTATCCTGGTGGGCACATTTCCACGAGGGGTAAGCCCCCCTCGTGGCCCAACCAGGTCTCTGTCATCCCTGCAAGTTCCGGCTCCCCCTCCAAAATCAGATCGTAGATGAGGGGGGCCTTATTGACAACGGACCTTGCGTTGTACAGCATCAGCCCCAGGCCCTGGCTCTGTGAGTCCTGACCACCTAGAATGTGGTGGTTGGTACAAATGACCGGGCGTGTCCAACAGCCACGGTCTCCCAACCGACTCCAGAATCTTCGTCTGTCCTCGCACCCACCCCTCCCTACGACCGTTGGAATTTTAAAAGGACCCTCTAAAGGAACGTCGTTCTCCTTCCCCTCCCCCATTCCGCTCACTTCCCTCTCGATCCCACCTGTTTGCCTGGCCCTATCCCTATTCCTGGCCTGGTTAACCCTCCCCCCCCCTAGAACTCCCTAAAAGCGTTAAAAAACATTTAAATAAAAAACCCCTGAACCTCAGTTTCCTCCACCTCTCTGGATTAATAAATCCGTCATCAAGGTGGGCCCTCGAAAGGGCGGAGGGCCATGCCTGCGAGAGGGGGGACTCCCGCAGCAGGATCAGGTCTGACCTCAGATACGTGGAAGCTTATAGTCTCAACAGGGCCTGAGGTCGTTCTGGATGCTGCTGATGTTAGGTTTATATGTCTTTGGAACCAAATAGGTTAACAGCCAGGGCTGCAGAACGAGCAGAAATGGATAAGTGCCCATAGTTCACAGTCCTAGATGGGAGATATTCAGCTGATGAAATAGTCGTTAAATGGGGCTGGCAGGTGGTCCATGGAGGGGGTGGGGGGGATCGGCAACTCCCAGCCGTCGTTCCAACCTCAGCACCGCTCCAGCCGGTTTAAGATCTCTCCTTCGGCTGTTCAAGCCTAGCCCGGCTTTCGCATGGCCTTCGCTAGGCCTCCAGTAAGTTCGGGGCTCACGGTAAGGCAGGGAACCGATGTTTGGCGTCCCCAGCCGCCATTGCCACCCAGGCTGCCGCCGCCGCCTCCCTCTGCTGTCCCTCGCTCGGGTCACCATCGCTTCCCTCGTTCGGGACGTCGCTACCCACAAACCTCGGGTCGTCGCTGCTCAGAGATCATCAACTCCAGCTCCGCTGACGCCTGCGATTTCCCGGAACACGCCAATGCGCCAGCGCGCCCGCCGCCATTTCCCGGCCACTTCCCGGCTCTCCGAAGATTTTCGTATGGAGGCCTCCTCCATCGGCTGAGCGACCGGCACCTTCTGCTCGCTTTCCCTGGCTGTCCGACCACCCTGGGGGACCTCTTGGGTCCTAGAATGTGCTAGGGTGGTCGTCCGGTAGGTTCCTGGTCCTCAAGATCGAGAAGAGGACCGGCAGCATCCCAGCCCCGTCAAAAGGAGCCCCGTAAAAATACGGAGCTCAGAGGCCGACCGCCATTCCTCCAGGAGGCTCCTCATGGCCAGGGAATTGTGGAGCGAGCTAATTAGACTCACAAACATGCCCTGAATAAATCAAAAGAGGAAAAATGCCTCGGCCTCCCAGCCATGCAAAACAAACTCAATTCTTGTTTATTTACTTTGAATCAATGGAATTTTTCAATTTCTAATTCGACCGCTTATCAGAGGCATTTTCAACAAAAAACAAGTTTGCCTCTTCCTCTGGTATATTTACAGCATTACCAGACAAAACATGGTTAGGACCGATTGCTTTAATTACCGAATGGTAGACAATATACCTTTTGTATTGCTAATCTTTAACACCACCACGCTGCCCACTGCAGCAGTAGCTCAAGTCACCCCTTCTTTATTAATTCTTGAATGGATCCACCTATCCCACATGCCTCGTACGACACTCACTACCAAACCTGCCTTATTTGCTTCTCTCATCACCAAAGGTAGGCTGCGGTCCAAAGCCCTTGCTGGTATTGAACCTTCTGTTATTTACCTTCCTTGTTCTCTTTCCATGTGGGAAACATTGCTGGCTGTCAGCGACCACCTTCAGTTTGCCCTCGCTGACTGGCCTGGCACTGTCTCCTGTCATCCACCACCAGACCCTCGAATACAACTTCTCAAAACCACTCCTTTCACTTGGCAAACTCCTATGTCCCCTTTCCCCATTCACAATGCAGTCATTGTCTTTGCTGACGGAAGCAAAAAATTTGGCGCTTGTGCCTGGCAAATCAATGGCCAATGGCACACCAAAATTACTCCTCCGCGATCCTCTGCCCAGCGGGCAGAACTTTATACTTCTATTCTTGCTTTCGAGGCTTTCCCTCATCAACCTCTCAATCTCATTCTTGACAGCCTTTATGTTTCTCAAATCATTTCTTCCATTTATCAGGCATATCTATCTCCCTCCATTGAACCAACCCTTTTATCTTTGTTTCTGTCCTTACAACACCTCATTTCTCAAAGGATTCATCCTTTCCATGTTGCACACATTCGTAGTCATCAGCCATTCACTGGCTTCCTCCAAGAAGTGAATGATGTGGCCGATGCTGCGGCTGCGGCTGCATCCTCCTCCCTACTGTCTCTTGCCCTTTCCTCTCCCACCCCATGGGAAAGTCATTCATATTTTCATCAGAATAAAAAGGCGCTCATCAAGCAGTTCAAAATTTCTGCTACAGAGGCCGCCGCAATTTTGCAGCAATGCCCCACCTGTAGCAAACAAGCGCACTCTGTGCCTATGGGAGTCAACCCCAGAGGGACAGAGTGCAACCAAATCTGGCAAATGGATGTTACCCAATATGCTTCCTTTTCCCCATAGAAGTTCATTCACGTATCCATTGATACTTATTCTGGGTTCATCATGGCTACCCCTCAAAGGGGAGAAGCCACTAAACACGTTATCAATCATTGTATTCGCACCTTTGCATCGCTGGGACACCCAAAACAGTTAAAAACTGACAATGGGCCTGCTTACACTAGCAGCGCCTTTGCCGATTTTTGTGTAAAATGGGGAATTGAACATAAGTTTGGCATTCTGTACAACAGTCAAGGCCAAGCAGTAGTGGAAAGAGCAAATCAGACCCTGAAAAATGCTCTCGACAGACACATTGAACAAAAGGGGAAAGGACCCCCTAGCCTCCCAGCTGTGCAAGACACTCTCAATCTTTGTCTCTATACTCTTAACTTCTTGAACCTGACAGGTCAACCACCCAGCTGTGCTGCTGCTCGCCATTTTGCCACCTCACCTGTTCCTGTGGACCAACGCCCTCTTGTCTACTATCACTGTCTGCCAGATCCCACCTGGAGAGGACCCGCTCATCTCATCACCTGGGGGCGTGGCTACGCTGCTCTAGCACTCCCCGATTCCACCCTGTGGGTTCCTGGTCGACACGTTCGTCCTTACCTGGCAAAGCAACCCTCCTGTAAGGACCATGAAAAGCCTGCTCCTACTTCTCCTCTTCCCGACACTTCTTAACTGTTCGTCCATTTTGCAACGGACTCAGCTTACGGGACCAGGCCTTTATTGTGCACCTCCCTTCTCCTTCGCAAAGCTTGGACAACAAGTTACTATCACTTGTTATGACAAAGGTAAAACCTTTTGCCCATTTTATTTCACACACAAAGGGAAGCCCGTACGACACTATGAACATTACATCATTGACTATCAGCACCACCCATGTCGGATGTCATTAACTGTTACCGTGACCAACCTTACCACTGGGCATTACTCTTGCACCGGTTTTTCTTCCAATGGACATTACTCAAATAACTTTGAGGTAGCTAGTATTGCCTCCATCACCAAACCCCCCATCTCTGATCACTTTGTAGCCCTTTGGCGCCATCACCCACCACGGGTCCGCCGTTCATCAGTCATGCATCCCCAGAACTCTCAAAGCGCCCTATGGACCCACCAGCCATTCCTGCAAACTTGGCAGATCAAAGATGCCTATGGGTCAGTACTTAATTCGACATCTAACTGGACACAGCTGTACACATGGTTTCCCACCCTTTACTTCAACCTTGGGGAAATGATGGTAGGACGTTCTGCCTACCACAGCAACACCGAGTCCAGGATTTTTACATCGCTACAGTTTTTATATATGCCCAGGACATAAAAAAGAACCCGATCATATTCGTAAATGTGGCAGTAGGGCCGACTACTTCTGCGCCTCATGGGACTGTGTGTCCACAGGTTCCATTTCATGGACACCCCCTATTTCTGATGATTATATTTCAGCCTTCCAGGGTTCCTCTTGGTGTCGTGCATCTTGCCCATCAGGCGCCTCCCAGTGGAATCCCTGCAACCCGGTTGGGTTAAAATTTACAACAAAAGGAAAAACTTTGACAGAATGGGAGTCCGGCTTGACATGGGGTGTCTGAACCTATGCTGATGGTTTTGATTATGGAAATATTTTCACCATCACTCTCCTTGTGGAGCGACGAGCTCTGGTGGTGGGACCCAACCAGAACATTTCCCAAACAGACTACTTTCGGCCTACAACAACAGGGCCAAACCCCATTTTGCAACTTATTAACTCTAGCTTTGCCTTACTTAATCTCTCCCGCCCAAATTACACAGCAGATTGTTGGCTTTGTTTGTGGGCCTCTCCCCCCTATTATGATGCTGTTGGCAGCCTTCAGAACTTTACTGCTCACCACAATGACTCTCAATGCCAATGGAGGGATGGTACACAGACCATCGGCTCCATCGTTGGTATCAGATATTGCATAGGGAATGTTCCCACAAATTATTCTTCTTTGTATTGTAATTATACCTCTATGTGGCTGAATAATGCATATCACACCATGTGGAATGTAGGGGGCAATTTTTCCACCCAATTCAAGGGATATTATTTCGTCCCAGGTAACTACTCTTGGTGGGCATGCTCCACTGGCCTCACGGCCTGCGTTCACGGTCCCACTTTGGCAGCTACAAGAGGGTTTTGTGTTCAGGTCAGAATATTCCCGAAAATTACCTACCACCCATCCACCCAGTTTGTCAACTCTCTGGACTCCTGGTCGCCGCAAAGAAAAAGGGAATTGGTCACAACACTGACCCTATCAGTGTTGCTAGGGTTAGGGGCTACAGGAGCTGCCACTGGGGTCGCCGCTTTGGCAGTAGGCCATAAACAATACCATTCCATACGGGCTGACATAGATAGAGACCTTGAGCTGCTAGAGAATTCCATCTCTCACTTACAGAAGTCACTAACATCTCTTTCTGAAGTTGCACTTCAGAATCGCAGAGCCCTTGACCTTCTGTTTTTAAAGGAAGGGGGATTATGTGTAGCATTAAAGGAGGAATGCTGTTTCTATGCCGACCATTCGGGTGTAGTGGCAGATTCCATGACTAAATTGAGGGAAGGTTTAGAAAAACGTCGTAGGGAACGAGAAGAAAGACAATCATGGTACCAAAACATGTTTAAGTTCTCCCCATGGCTCACAACCCTCATTAGTGCCCTTGCTGGGCCTGTAGTTATTTTGCTGCTTATATGTATTATTGGTCCATGTGTATTTACTCGCTTGTTGACATTTTTGAAAACCCGTTTATCTACCATCGAAACAATGATCCTTACTCAATCTACTGAAAAGGAACCCCTACTGGCTAACCACCAAGAAAGTGACTCTGATGAAGAGCAACCTCTGTATGTAAGCTGGGATAGCCAGAAAATGGCGGATCCCCGGGAGACTGAAGCAGAAAATATACCACTGCACGAGGGTATCAAGTGCCCTTACAGGATAGGCAATGACACTGAGCCAGACTGGGAAGAATAATCCTTAAAAAACAAAAACAGAGGAGATGTGGGAATGAGGTCGCCATGGTATATGTGCAGATCAGTTTTCCTGATTGGAACACATATACGGAATTTGGGACTGGAATAGATTGAGTAGGGAACACGGGTTGAGCTGGATGCCCACTGGGAGGGCCCCATTTAGAAAGCTGTGTCTGCAAAGTAACAGCTTGCAAAGCAATGCATAGATATTGAAACCATCTTAATAACAGGGACTTTCCAGGCTGAGGCAGTTATCAGCAGCCTAGAGAACACATGGTTCAAGCTGTTAAGATACTCATACCGAAAGCACCGATTAAGCAAGTAGAAGCTAAGATAACCATATTAGGCAATATGCTGTATGTAACCAATGATAAATTAGAATGCTTTTGTTTCCGTATACGCTGTTAATAAAAGAGGAGTTCAGAACACGCTCTGGGCTCATTCGCCTCGAGGAAAACCGTGTGTTTGTCTTCATTTCCCCCTGAGTGGCCCGCCTTGATGCGGTCAACCCCGGTAGAAGACCCGGTAAAACCGCAATTGGGGATAGATGCCACCTGTAAAACATCTTATACAAATTTTCTCTGTATGCAGTTGACATCGTCATTTTATAATTTTGTGACCACAATTTCTGCCATTTCTCTAAATCAATCCCATGTCCAAAATTTCCCCCCCACGCTATCATAGTTTCTTTAACTTGTTCCTCTTGTAGTTTAACCTCTAATAAATATCCATATAATTTTTAATTACATTTTCATCAGTACCTGTTAGGATTTTGTCTAGTTCAGTCATTTTGTTATAAAGACCTTTTGATTTTCTATCTTCATTATATCTAGAATGTATCTGCACATATGAATACCAATTCATTTCTATTCCTTCTTGTTTCAACTCTTGGATAGATTTGAGTTCACCCTCTGCATTAAATATTTCAACATATCTGTTGAAATATCTGTTTGTTCCTTTTTATATATTATTGGATATGAAAAAGCTTCAATAGTTGATATCCAGACTTGCGTTTTTAAGTAATGTAATCTTTTAACTTTTTCCCAATTTAATAACAAAGCCTCCCTTATATAATGTCTTCTAAAATAACCCTGTGCTTTAGTTCCCTTATACCATAAAAAAGCATGCCATCCCGGCATACTTCCTCCTTCTTCATGCGCTTTGAAATCAGACCCCTCCTTTGAAAAATCTTGCTGGCTTTGTACTTATGCCTCCGTGACTCCCAGAAGCATCTCTTGCCACACAGTATCTTGGACTTGGACTAACTGATTTAATTGATTGGATTTGAACCATATAAAAGGCTTCTATTCCTGTCTGGACTGTCTGCCTCGTGGTCTCTCTTGGTTGTGCTTTTCCACAGTCGCCATTTCTTTGTATGGACATAGATGTCTCTGAGCTTTTTTTTAAATGATGGCTCCGAAGAAACCACCACCTGGGAAGCCAGGATCTGCTCCAGCATCTTCAACATCCAGCCCAATTGGACAACAGTCACTAACAACGTTTCTACAACCAAAAGCCCCTGAAGAGGACTCAGTAACTTACCAGCTGCTTCAAAAGATTTTAAAAGGGCAGGATGAATGGAAAAAACAATTGATAGAAATGAATGAACAACTCAGAGAAAATCAAAATCAAACTGCACAAAACAAACAAAGAATAGACGTTCTGGAGGAGGGGGCAACTGAGATGAGGGGGGAGGTGAAGGTAGTTCAGAGAGGGAATCTAGAACTTGAGAACCACATGATAAAAATGGAATTCGAAAGGATGTCTTTTTTCCTTAGATTTCAAAATGTAATTGAGACTGATAATGAAGATTTGAAGGAGATTATGACAACAATGTTAGCTGAATATATTAAAAAAGACAAACAGCAGTTAGAATGGGATATTGATTTGGTTTATAGAGTTAATTCAGCTCATGCTAGAACACACAATGTTCCAAGAGAGGTTCATATTAAATTTCTTAGAAAGGCTACAAGAGATGAGATTCTGGGGACACAAAGGGGGCAAACATTAAAATATAAGGACAAAGAGATAGCCATCCTGAAACAGATCCCAAAGAAAGTAAGAGATAAGAGGAAAAAATATTCTTCTTTAGCAAAAAAAAATATTTGATAAGGGTTTCTGGTTTAGGTGGCTATTGCCAGAAGGTATGTTGGTTTTTTGGGAGGGCAGTAGAGTTAGAATTAATACAGTTATGGAGGCGGAGGCCTTCATGGAAAAAAACAAAGCACTCCTAGACAAAGCGGAGGATAGTACACAAGATATGAAGGAGGGAGGGGCCGAGGCTTTGCTGGCAGGCGGGGGGGGAGGCAACAATGAGAAAACTCAGATCACAAAAGTAAGTTGGAAAAATATTGCAATTGTTGATACAATGAACTGTTTATTAGACACAAAGTAAATGATTGAAACTATTGAAAGATACAATGTAAAAATAAGCTGTCAAGAGTTAGTCAAGCAATAATATCTTGTTTACTATTTTGTAAAGGTTACGAGACTTGGGGGGAATACCATTTTCTGCACGATGTAGCTGTCAAAATTTTTATCCATACCTAACCCTAACCCCTAAAATCCTGTAAAACCAATAAAAAACTTTTTTCAAAAAAAGAAAAGAAGCATGCCATCCCAACAGTAAATCATGACCCTCTACATTTAATAATCTAGAGTTTTTTAGTGTTATCCATTCTTTAATCCACATCAGGTTTGTTGCTTGATAATATAACTCCCAGTCAGGTAAGCCCAATCCTCTTGTTCTAGCATCTTGTAGCAACTTAAGTTTTATTCTTGCTTTTTTTCCCTTGCCAAATAAACTTCAAAACTATTTTATTTAAATCTTCAAAAAAGTCTTTGCCCAATCTGATTGCAATTGTCTGGAACAGATATAGGATTCTGGGTAGAATGTTCATTTTAATTGTAGAAATTCTTCCTATCATTGATAGTTGTAAATTTTGCCATTTCATCAAATCAGTCGCAATTTGTTGCTTTAATCTAATATAATTGTCCTCCTTAAGAGCACTACATCTAGCTGAAAAATATATCCCCAAGTATTTGACCTTGTTTGTGACTTGGATCTGCAGAACTTCCGCCAATTCTTCCTTTTGTCTTGATGATATGTTCTTTGTCAAAATCTTTGTTTTGTCTTTGTTTATTTTCATACCTGCTACTTTTCCATGCTCCTCTATTCTTTCTAACAATTTGGGTGCTGTCTCTAGTGGGTCTTCAAGAATAAAAACCAAGTCATCTGCAAACGTTTGTAGCTTATATTCTTCTTTTTTAATTTTCATTCCTTTTATTTCTTCTTCTTTTCTGATTTTTCTGTTTAAGACTTCTAATGCTAAGACAAATTGTAACGGTGATAGTAGGCAACCTTGTCTCGTACCTCTCTTTATTCCAATGGAATCTGTCAATTCTCCATTTACCATTATCTTTGCTGTTTTTTAATGATATACCATTTGTATAGTTTGAATAAATTTCTTGCCAAAATTCATCTGTTCTAATTGTAAAAACATAAATTGCCAAATCACGTTATCAAAAGCCTTCTGTGCATCAAGAAACATCAAAGAACCCAGGTGTGTTTGAACGGCATCTCCCAGGGGTCCCCATCGGTCCTGAAGGAGCTCCTGGATCACAGGAGGGTACATAGCCATCCAGGAGCGTTCTTCTTGTCCTCCTCGAGCATGTCTTCAGTGTAGTAGGTGCTGCTGTTTTTGTTCTTTTGTATAAGGTCGTCCACCATCCGAATCAGCTCATCCACCTGGTCCTTCCGTTCCTTCCCTTTGGCCTTGTTGTTGAAAGCCAGGCACCGATTCCCACAACTCTTGATTTGCTTCCTCAGAGGCTCCAAGCTGTCTGCCTCAGACAGCAGCTCCTGAAGAGGGCGCCCCTCCAGGTCTTCTTTGCGGGTGAACAGGATGACCAAGTACGCCTTGGCCTTCAGGCTGAAGATGTCTTTGATCAGCTTGGCGACCTTAATCTCCTCCTCACTGAAATGGCCCATACGGAGCACCTGTATAATGACGTGGGGACCCGGGGCGCAGAAGCTGACACATTTCTTTACTTCCTGAACAGTCTTTGTCTGCGTGTATTTTGTATCAAAAAAGCCCGGTGTGTCGATCACAGCCAGTGTCCTCCCATCCGGTAGGATGCCTATTTCCTTTTGACATCTGGCGGTGACGGATGTGGGCTGCATCTTGGATATAAACGCTTCCCTCCCTAAAATGAGATTCCCGGTTGCACTTTTCCCGTTGCCGGTTTTGCCAACCATGACGATCCTCACGTCTTGAACTGAAAGAAAGAGAAGGGACAAAGGGGTCAGAGGCTGAAGGGGAGAGAACGACAAGAAGGTGGCAAGCAGCAGTGGGAAAGCAGAAGGCCTTAACCCGTTCTTTCCACCCGTCTCTCCACAAAGGAAAAAAACAGCCCCACCGGTCAAAAACGGGACTGTAAAAAACAGAGTAGAAATAAAAATTAAAATAAGTGAGAAAATGGTAAGAGAAC
The DNA here is from genome assembly GCF_964273705.1 of Natrix helvetica. NCBI lineage: Eukaryota > Metazoa > Chordata > Lepidosauria > Squamata > Natricidae > Natrix > Natrix helvetica. Next base: position 316,946 of record NC_138555.1, on the reverse strand, counting down.
ACCTTAACTAATATAAATCTGCACGAATAGAAATCACCAGGATCTTAACAAATAGTTATCAAAAGGATCTTAATCAACAGAAATCACCGGGATCTGATGGATTACACCCCAGAATTCTGAAGGAATTGGCTGATGTGATCTCAGAACCATTGAACCATATTTTTCAAAGATCCTGGGGCACCAGGGAACTCCAGGTTGGAACTGGAGGTTGGAACTGAGCTGGTGTGGTCCCCATCTCCAAAAAAGGGAGGAAAAAGTAGATCCAGGAAATTAATTTAATTTAATTTAATTTAATTAATTTCTAGACCGCCCCTTCTCCCCGGAGGGACTCGGGGCGGTGTACAGGTATAAATTTTAAAAAACCCATCCAAACAATAATATACATCGTTAAAAATAGATTAAATAACCCCTGTACAATTGATAAAAATTAAAACTAACCCATAAAACCAATCATAAAATTTAAAAACCAAAGCTGAGGTGGGAAGGCTGGAATTAGGCCAGGTCGGCTAGCTGGAACAGGTGGGTTTTAAGTTTCTGACAGAAGGAGCAGAGATCCGTAGTCAATCTAATGTCAGGGGGAAGGTCATTCCAGAGGGTCGGGCCCATCACAGAGAAGGCTCTTCCCCTAGGCGTCGCCCGCTGGCACAGCCTAGTGGATGGCACCCGGAGGAGTCCCCCTCTGTGTGAGCGGATAGGCCGAAGGGATGTATGGGGCAGGATACGATCCCACAAATAACTAGGTCCTGTGCCATGAAGCGCCTTGAAAATGATGGTCAACACCTTGAAACGCACCCGAAAAGCCATAGGCAGCCAGTGTAGCCCGCGCAGGAGAGGTGTTACGTGGGAGTAGCTAAAAACTCCCGAAATTGCCCGCGCGGCCGCATTCTGAACCAGCTGTAGCCTTCGGGTGCATCTCAAGGGGAGCCCCATGTAGAGAGCGTTGCAGTAGTCTAGCTGGGACGTCACAAGCGCATGAGTGACTGTGCGAAGGGCGCCCCGGTCTAATAGGGGATGCAATTGGCGCACCAGGCGAACCTGGTGGAACGCCCCCCTGGCCAAGGCTGTCACATGGTCGTCCATGGACAGCCGGGCATCCAGAAGGACGCCCAAATTGTGCACCCGATCCATGGGGGCCAGATGTTCGCCCCCAATGGCCAGTGATGAAATAAGCTGGTTGAACCGGGGCGCCGGTAGCCACAGCCACTCAGTCTTGGACGGGTTGAGCTTGAGTCCGTTACTTCCCATCCAGATCCGTACGGCTTCCAGACACCGGGACATCACTTCGATAGCATCGTTGGGGTGGTTTGGGGTAGAGATGTACAGCTGGGTGTCATCCGCGTACAGATGGTAATCTACCCCAAACCTACGAATGATCTCGCCCAGCGGCTTCATGTATGCATTGAACAGGAGAGGCAAGAGGACTGACCCTTGTGGCACCCCACAAGTGAGTGGCCTCGAGGTCGACCTCTGCTCCCCTGCCAATACAAATTGCACTCGGCCGGAGAGGTAGGAGGAGAACCACCACAAAACGGTGCCCATCGACCCCCAACCCCTCCAATTGATGCAATAAGATACCATGGTCGATGGTATCGAAAGCCGCCGAGAGATCTAATAGGACCAGGATGGAGGAGCAGCCCCCATCTCTGGCCCTCCAGAGATCATCCACCAACGCGACCAATGCCGTCTCCGTGCTGTGGCCGGGCCGGAAACCGGACTGGCGCGGGTCCAGATAATCAGTTTCCTCCAGGTGGCGTGGAAACTGTTGTGCCACCACACTCTCTACAACCTTCACCAGAAAGCAAAGGTTGGAGACGGGACGGTAGTTGGCTAATAAAGCTGGGTCCAGGGAAGGCTTCTTGAGGAGGGGCCTCACCACCGCCTCTTTCAGGGCGGCCAGCAAGAACCCTTCACTCAAAGAAGCATTGACTAACTCCTGGAGCCAGCCTCGTGTGACCTCCCAGGATGCCAGTACAAGCCAGGAGGGACACAGGTCCAATAAACATGTGTTGGCTCGCAGTCGCCTACGCAGCCTGTCCATATCATCGGAAGTAACGGAGTCAAACTCCTCCCAGAATGGTACCTCATGACCCGCCTCCGACGTCTCCTCCAGACCACTAGCAAGGACCAGCTCGCTTCGAATCTGAGCAATTTTCTCCTGCAGATACTCCCCAAATTCCTCTGCTGTGCCCTGCAAAGGGGCTTCCCGCGACCTCTGTTGGAGGAGGGAGCGGGTCACCCTAAACAGGGCGGCAAGGCGGTTGTCTGCGGACGCAATAAGAGTGGCACAATACTGACGCTTGGCCACTCTTAATGCCACAAGGTAAGTCCGTAAATGGGCTCTCACCTGAGTTCGGTCAGATTCAGAGCGTGACGATCTCCATCTGCTCTCTAGGCGTCTCTTGTGGTGCTTCATCACCCTCAGCCCCTCGGTAAACCAAGGGGCCTGGGTGGTTCACTGCCGCAAGAGAGGCCGCAAAGGCAACATCCGGTCCAAGGCCCCAGTGGCCGCACTATTCCATGCAGCCACTAGGTCCTCCAACCGGGTGTGGGTCAGGGCTACAGGAAATGGCCCGAGCTCCATCTGGAACCTGTCAGCTTCCATCAGGCGCCTGGGGCGGAACCATCTTGGGCAATCCGGTTCTGCCTCCCCGCAGTGGGGAGTAGTGGCTGGAAAGTCAAGCCGGAGCAGTGAGTGATCAGACCATGACAGGAGGGTGATAGCTAAATCCCCTACTCCCAGATCACTCCTCCATTGGCCAGAGACAAAAATAAGATCCAGTGTGTGTCCACCCTCATGTGTGGGACCCTGAATTATTTGGGTCAGGTCCATGGCTGTCATGGAAGCCATGAACTCCCGAGCTACTTCGGATGTCTCCCCTACCGACGGCAAGTTAAAGTCCCCCATGACCAACAGTCTGGGGGTTTCAACTGCCATCTCGGCGATCACCCCAAGGAGCTCGGGCAGGGCTGCTGATGCATAGCGAGGAGCCAGGTTAACAATCAGCAAGCCCAACTGCTTCCCTGGGCCCCACTTCACGCACAGGGACTCACAACCGGCTATCTGTGGCACAATGGTCTGTCTCGGCTCAAGACCTTCCCTCACAATGACCGCTACCCCACCACCCCTGCCTAGTGCCCGTGACTGATGAAATGCGCGGTGATTTGATTTTGATTTTGATTTCATTAAATTTATAAACCGCTCCCTCTCCCCGAAGGGACTCGTGGCGGTGTACAATCAAAAGTTAAAACACCATAGACATAAACATATACATAGACATTTACATAGAGGAGGCATCAAAACCTATAAAACCAATTACATAAAATCTATACAATAATGATGAAATTAAAAACATTAAAAACTACCCTAGGATTTAAAATAACTTCCAGGAGGATTAAAGGATAAAACTATAATTGGGCCAGGCCGGCTAATTGGAACAGGTGGGTCTTGAGTTTCTTGTGGAAGGAGCGGAGATCAGTGGTGGTTCTAATATCGGCGGAGAGGTCATTCCAGAGGGCTGTGCCCATCACAGAGAAGGCCCTACTCCTGGGCGCTGCCCGCTGGCATTGCTTAGTGGACGGCACCCGGCGGAGTCCCTCTCTGTGAGAGCGAATTGGTCGCAGGGATGTATGAGGTAGGATGCGATCCCGCAGGTAACTAGGTCCTGTGCCATGGAGCGCTTTGAAGATGGTAATCAACACCTTGAAACGCACCCGGTAAACCACAGGTAGCCAGTGCAGCTCGCGCAGGAGAGGTGTTATATGGGAGTACCTAGTACTCCCCATGATTGCCCGCGTGGCCGCATTCTGGACCAGCTGTAGTCTTCGGGTGCATCTCAAGGGGAGTCCCATGTAGACAGCGTTGCAGTAGTCCAGACGCGACATCACCAGCGCATGAGTGACTGTGCGAAGGGCGTCCCGGTCCAATAGGGGACGCAATTGGCGCACCAGGCGAACCTGGTGGAACGCCCCCCTCGCCACGGCTGCCACATGGTCATCCATCGACAGCCGGGCATCTAGGAGGACGCCCAAATTGCGCGCACGCTCCACGGGGGCCAGTTGCTCGCCCCCAATGGCCAGTGATGGAGTCCGCTGGTTGAACCGGGGCGCCGGTAGCCACAGCCACTCTGTCTTGGAGGGGTTGAGCTTGAGTCTGTTGCCTCCCATCCAGACCCGTACGGCTTCCAAGCACCGGGACATCATTTCGACGGCCTCGTTGGGGTGGTTCGGGCTGGAGATGTACAGCTGCGTATCATCAGCGTACAGATGGTAACCGACCCCAAAACCACGAATGATCTCACCCAGCGGCTTCCCACTATCCCTGGCCCTCCAGAGATCATCCACCAATGCGACCAAGGCCGTCTCCGTGCTGTGACCGGGCCAGAAACCGGACTGCCGCGGGTCTAGATAATCGATTTCCTCCAGGTGACGTGGGAACTGTTGTGCCACCACATTCTCTACAACCTTCGCTAAAAAGGGAAGGTTGGACACGGGACGGTAATTAGCTAGCTCAGCTGGGTCCAGAGAAGGCTTCTTGAGTAAGGGCCTCACCACCGCCTCTTTCAAGGTGGCCGGTAAGGACCCCTCACTCAACGAAGCGTTCACTAGCCCCAGGAGCCAGCCTCGTGTGACCTCCCAGGATGCCAGTACAAGCCAGGAGGGACACGGGTCCAATAAACATGTAGTGGCTCGCAGTCGCCCACGCAACCTGTCCATATCATCGGTGGCAACAGAGTCAAACTCCTCCCAGAGTGGTCCCTCAAGACTCGCCTCCGACGTCCCCCCTAGCCCACTGAAGGGGACCCATTCACTCCGGATTTGAGCGATTTTGTCCTGCAGATATTCCCCAAATTCCTCTGCCCTGCCCTGCAAGGGGCCTTCCCGCGGCCTCTGTGACAGGAGGGAGCGGGTCACCGGAAACAGGGCGGCAGGGCGGTTGTCTGCGGACGCAATAAGAGCGGCACAGTGTCGACGCTTGGCCACTCTTAATGCCACAAGGTAGGTCCGTAAATAGGCTCTTACCTGTGTTCGGTCAGATTCAGAGCGTGAAGATCTCCATCTGCTCTCTAGGCGTCTCTTGTGGCGTTTCATCACCCTTAGCTCTTCGGTAAACCAAGGGGCCAGGGTGGTTCGTTGCCACAGGAGAGGCCGCAAAGGCGCAACCCGGTCTAAGGCCCCGGCAGCCGCACTATTCCATGCGGCCACCAGGTCCTCCATCCGGGAGCGGGTCAGGGCTACAGGAAGTGGCCCAAGCTCCGTCTGGAACCTATCCGGTTCCATCAGGCGCCTGGGGCGGAACCATCTAGGACATTCTGGTTCCGCCTCCCCGCAGTGGGGGGTAGCGCCAGGGAAGTCAAGCCGGAGAGATGAGTGATCTGACCATGACAGGGGCGTAATAACTAAGTCCCCTATTCCCAGATCACTCGTCCACTGGCCAGAGACAAAAATAAGGTCCAGCGTGCGGCCTCCCTCGTGTGTGGGGCCCTGAATTATTTGAGTCAGGTCCATGGCTGTCATGGAAGCCATGAACTCCCGAGCCACCTCGGATGCTTCACCCATCGACAGCAGGTTGAAATCCCCCATAACCAAAAGTTTGGGGGTCTCAACCGCTATCTCTGCGATCAGCTCGAGGAGCTCAGGCAGGGCCACTGATGCATAGGGAGGAGCCAAGTATACAATCAGCAAGCCCAACTGTCTCCCTGAGCCCCACCTCACGCCAAGAGACTCACACCCGGATATCTGTGGCACAGTGAACTCTCTCGGTTCCAGACCCTCCCGTATAATCACCGCTACCCTACCACCCCTGCCCAGGGCCCGCGCCTGATGGAATGCTCGGTAGCCCGGTGGGCACATTTCCACGAGGGGTAAGCCCCCCTCGTGGCCCAACCAGGTCTCCGTTATCCCTGCGAGGTCCGGCTCCCCCTCCGAAATCAGATCATTAATGTGGGGGGCCTTATTGACAACGGACCTCGCGTTGCATAACATCAGTCTCAGGTCCTAACGGCCACGGTCTCCCAACCGACTACAAGATTTTCGTCTATCCTCGCACCCACCCCTCCCTACAACCGTTGGAATAGAAAGGCCCTCTTCTGGAATATCATTCTCCCTCCCCTCCCCCACTCCGCTCACTCCCCTCCCGACCACACCTGTTCGCCTGGCACTAATCACACTCCTGGCCTGGTTAACCCTCCCCCCCACCCTGGAACCCCCTAAAACAGGTAAAAAACATCTAATTAAAAAACCCCTAAGTCTCCGCTTCCTCCACCTCTCTGGATTAATAAATCCGTCATCAAGGTGGGCCCTTGGAAGGGCGGAGGGCCATACCTGCGAGAGGGGGGACTCTCGCAGCAGGAGCAGGTCTGACCTCAGATATGTAATGATCTTATAACTGCAACAGGGCCAAAGCTTGTTACTGGGTGCTGTCGATGTTAGTATAAGTTAGCAAGCCAGGGTTCCATGCAAAAGAGGATAACAGTTGCCAATAGTCCACATCCTAGATGGAAGGGATGGTAAGCCAGTCAGCTGGTCTATAGATGGGGGCTGGGAGGCAGCTAGTAGTGGGCGGTAAGGGGCAGATAGCCCATAGTTGGTAATTGGTGAGTGAGCGGAGGAGGCAGATGGACAGTAAAATGGCAGGGGTAAAGTTGCCAAAACCTCCGGTGCAGACCTCCAGCGTCTCGTCCCCATGGCCTACCTCAGCCACGAGTGGCCCTCCGCCAGCTCGGCGACCCACAGCCGTTGCTCCAGGCCCGAGCGCCACTCCGGCCAGCCTACGATCCTCCCGCCGGCCTTCCATCGGCCTCCGGCGCCTCGGGCCTCGCTCCGCCCTCCCACAGCCCTCATACGGCCATCGCCAGGCTTCCCACTGGTTTGAAACTCACAGCGGCCGAAAATTTGGCGTTCGGCGTCTCCAGTCACCATCGCCGTCGCTGTCACCGCTCAGGTCGCCGGGTCGAGTGCCGTCACCGCTCGGGTCGCTCGGGTCGCTTGGGTCGCCGCCGCCGCTCCCTTCGCCATTCCTCCGCCGCTCAGGCCATCGCCGTCCCTCCGCCACTCGGGCCTTTGCCGCTTCCGGCTCCCGACCCAAATCACCAGTCTCCATCTCCAGCCGGCACGTTCTCCTCCTTCCCCCTGGCTGTCCGACCACCCTGGAGGACCAACTTGGGTCCTAGAGAAAGCCAGGGTGGTCATTAACTGGATTCCCGGCCCTCAAGATGGAAAAGAGGGCCGGCAGCATCCCTGGCGGGCACATTTCCACGAGAGGGAGACCTCCCTTGTGGCCCAGCCCAAAAGGGATTATGGGGCAGGAATCTCCGTAATTCCTGCCAGGTCCGGCTCCCCCTCCAACACCATGTCGTTAATGAGGAGGGCTTTGTTGACAACGGACTTGGCTGTCAGCGTTCCAAATATCATGCAGAATTAAATCATTTTCCAAGGCAAAGTTATCCTTAAAGCTCCAATTTAATAAGACAGACATGTTGGCATTATGCTATAAAAGCCAAGGTCATCTTTTGTCTCCGCACCTCGACACCTGACCGGAACCAGAGGGGTGTAGATGCCAGCGTGGAAAATGATGATTGGAACATGTGATGGATTTGTGGGTGTGGGGATAGATCATGAACTTTCAACTGGGTGGAATTCCAGGATGCAGATCAGAGTTGGAATTCCATAGCCGTGCTAACATGCCTGTTATGAATAAATGGGAACTTTAAGGAAGATTCTGCCTTGGACAATGATTTATTTCATACATGGTATTTAGAACGCTAACATTATTCCAACTCTCCCCTTTAAAATAATTCACTAGCACCCTCCCCCTTTCAAGGGCGGAGGGGCTGGTGATGAAAGAGCTGGTGATGGGGGTCGCTGCATTCCCAACGCTGACCGGGACAGCGTAAATATCAGCGAAGAAATAATGAGAAGCTTTTGGTGATAAGAAGCTGAGTGCGGAACTTCAAAGGCAATGGAATGCTGCTTCCAGTTTAATTGCATCTGGAGGAATGCAGGAGGAGACACGACAAGACGAAGGAAAGTCTCAGACCAATACTTCTTCAACAAAACGTGAGTGCATGCTCCCCCTCTTTCCCCCCAGCTTGGAAGCAAGGCTTGGAGGAAAAAAAAAACCTAGAACAGAGGTTTGGGCTCCTTCCAGACAGCAATAAATGAAATGGCTTGTCACCCTGCAACTAGTTGGGAGAAAGATTCCCTTTCAAAATGGGAATTTCAAAGGAGGCAGGAAGAAGGAATTTTTCCAGCATCTGTCACTTGCAAGCCACCACAAATGGGGCTGCAACCAGTAAATGAAGCAAATTGGGCAGTAAATTGGGCTTTCCTCCCAGGGCTTGGATGGAAGAGATGCTACTTACAAACTCCTTTGCCATCAGCATGGGGAAATGCTCCAAGCCAGCAGAGGGCACCTACTTGGCCCATAACTCATCCAAGCCAGCAAAGGGCACCTACTTGGCCCATAACTCCTCCAAGCCAGCAGGAGGGTCCTTGGCACGTAAAACCCCTTAGCCAGCCATCATTGGTTGAGCTGCAACCTGTGAAGCAGGCAACCCCAGGATGGGTCTTAACCCCAGGTCATGGATGGGAGGGATGCCAGTGGGCACCTGCCCTCCCTCAGCAGATGGCACCATGGCAGAAAGCTGGGCAGTGGCCAACCGAGGGATTGACCTCCCCACCGGTTCCAGTCTCCCCTGCAAGGCCCAAAAAGGTTCTTACCAGACCTTCCTACAGAGAAGAAATCTCCATGGAAGAAGGGATTACCAGAGGCCTGCATTGTGGATGGCGGGAAAATGTGTGCCTGCAAGGCCCCAAGTGGTTCTTACCCCACCTTCCTACAGAGTATCAATCTCCACCATGGAAGAAGGGTTTACCAAAGCCAGGCCTGCAAGATGGGAAGCGGGACAAGGTGCATCTGCAATGCCCCAAAAGGTTCTTACTCCACCTTCCTACAGAGAAGCAATCTCCACCATGGAAGAAGGGTTTACCAAGGGGGCAGCTGCAAGTTGGAGAGCAAGGCAGTGCGATGAAACGGTTCCTGAGTTTAGAGATGTAACTAGGTTCCATTCCTCGTGGGGGCCAATTAAATGCCACCATTGTTGTCAACTTGGCCACAGAGCGTCAGAGTGCTTGGCTCCAGCCCCAATACCACAAACGTGCGCACCAACCACCACGGCGGTAAAGAGAGGGTCCCAGATGCCACCACAGAAGAGTCATCTGGGCCAACAACCTCCGGAAGAGGATCCCCAACTTAAGGTGAGGAAGTGTCCTACCAAGGGGGAGGCCTCGGAAGAGGAAAAGGGCAGACAATCTCCGGAGGAGGATCCCCAACTTAAGGTGACAAAGAGTCCAACTAAGGGGGAGGCCTCGGAGGGGGGAAAGCCTAAACGACCTCTGGAAGAGGATCCCCAACTTCATGTGGCTAAGAGTCCTACCAAGGGGGAGGCCTCGGAGGAGGGAATTGCCGAAGAACAAATGTGTGTACCAGTCGCCATGGTGGTAAAGAGAGGGCTCCAGATGCCAGAACCGAAAAGTCATCTGGGCAAACGACCTCTGGAAGAGGATCCCCAACTTAAGGTGACAAAGAGTCCTACCAAGGGGGAGGCCTCGGAGGAGGGAATTGCCGAAGAACAAACATGTGTACCAATTGCCACGGTGGTAAAGAGAGGGCCCCAGATGCCCGCACAGAAAAGTCATCTGGGCCAACAGCCTCTGGAAGAGGATCCCCAACGTAAAGTGACGAAGTGTCCTACCAAGGGGGAGGCCTCGGAAGAGGAAAAGGGCAAACAATCTCCGGAGGAGGATCCCCAACTTAAGGTGACAAAGAGTCCAACTAAGGGGGAGGCCTCAGAGGGGGAAATGCCCAACCAACCTCTGGAAGAGGACCCTCAACTTCAGGTGACGAAGAGTCCTACCAAGGGGGAGGCCTCGGAGGAGGAACAAGGCCAGCCGTGGATGATTGGATCCAAGAGCCCAGAACCTACAGCACCTGCAGCAGAGAGCCCTAAACGGCCATGGGAAGAGATCGCAATGGACTTCATCATGGAACTCCCAGACAGCAGTGGGCATAAAGTAATTTGGACTGTTATTGATTTGTTTTCTAAGCAGGCACACTTCATTGCTTGCTCAGGATTGCCATCCGCAAACGAATTAGCGAAAATGTTTGTGAAACACATTTATCGCCTGCATGGAGTACCCAAGAGGATCATTTCAGACCGCGGAGTCCAGTTCACAGCCATGTTCTGGAGAGAGGTCCTGAGATCCATTGGGTCCACACAAGAATTGAGCTCAGAGGTTCATCCCAGCATGAACGGCGCAGCAGAGGGAGCCAATGCGGTGGTGGAACAATACATCCGGTGTTTTGTGGACTATCAGCGAGACAACTGGTCGGACTTGCTACCCTTTGCCGAAGTGGCGTACAACGATGCGGTCCACAGCAGCAGAGGATTAGCGGGTTTCCAGATTACCAGTGGCATGGAAGTTGTTGCCATGCCTGAGTTGCCTAGAGAACCTCCTTCTTTCATGTCTTTGAGTGAATGGATGGACATGCTAAAGAAAGGATGGGAGAATACGAAGAAGGCTCTAGCAGTTGCGGCAGAAGCCTACCAGAAGCAAGATGATCAACATCGCTCGCTCCAAAACCCCTACCGTGTGGGGGACAATGTTTTTTTATCTACCAAATACATAAGATTAGAAATGCTTAGCAAGGAATTGGGTCCAAAATTTCTAGGTCCATTCCCAATAGTGAAGATAGTTAACTCAGTTACAGTTCAACTCAGTCTACCCAGAAGTCTAGGGGAAATTGACCCAGAATTTCATTGTAGCTTGTTGAAACCAGTAATTGGGTCTAACAGAAGAGCATCCACCCAAGCTCAATCTCCTCCTGTGGTGATAGAAGGGGAAACACAATCTGAGGTGGAAAAAATTGTAGATTTCAGGCTGAATAGGGGTCGCTTACAGTACTTAGTGCATTGGAAGGGTTACCCTTGGTCTGAAGTTAATTGGGTAAACAGTGGGAACCTAAAAGTGGAGAAGTTAGTAAAGCAATTCAATGGGAAGTTTCCCGAGAAGTCAAGGGGTTCCCCTGGGTGGAGAAGAGGTGGTTAATTTTGTTATGTTAACTTTTATGTTATTCTCTTTGCAGGAAACGTTTTTCTTTTGAGGAGAGGCCGCCTGTCAGGCCTGTAATTATATTCTTTTTAGGATCTTTGGCCTGCCACACTTTTTAATAATTCTCTATGCTGTTTCATTAGTGTAGTAGTTGGGAGGGGGGAATAGAAAGGAGTAGGATTGTAGAATGGATTGTTGACATTCTTTTGTAGAAGCCAAGGTCATCTTTTGTCTTCGCATCTCGACACCTGGCCGGAAGAAGATGGGTGTACATGCCAGCGTGGAAGATGATGATTGGAACATGTGATGGATTTGTGGGTGTGGGGAGAGATCATGAACTTTCAACTGGTTGAACTTAGAGGATGTAATTTAGAGTTGGAATTTTCCATAGCCGTACTAACATGCCTGCGGAATAAATTGCACCTTAAAGGACGTTTTGCCTTGGACAATGATTTATTTCTGCATGGTATTTAGAACCCTAACACAGAGGCCTGCAGTGTGGATGGCGGGAAAATGTGCGCCTGCAAGGCCCCAAGTGGTTCTTACCCCACCTTCCTACAGAGTAGCAATCACCAACATGGAAGAAGGGATTACCAAAGAGAGGCCTGCAGGATGGGAAGCGGGACAAGGTGCATCTGCAATGCCCCAAAAGGTTCTTACTCCACCTTCCTACAGAGAAGCAATCTCCACCATGGAAGAAGGGTTTACCAAGGGGGCAGCTGCAAGTTGGAGAGCAAGGCAGTGTGATGAAACGGTTCCTAAGTTTAGAGATGTAACTAGGTTCCATTCCTCATGGGGGCCAATTAAATGCCACCATTGTTGTCAACTTGGCCACAGAGCGTCAGAGTGCTTGGCTCCAGCCCCAATGCCACAAACGTGCGCACCAACCACCACGGCGGTAAAGAGAGGGTCCCAGATGCCACCACAGAAGAGTCATCTGGGCCAACAACCACTGGAAGAGGATCCCCAACTTAAGGTGAGGAAGTGTCCTACCAAGGGGGAGGCCTCAGAAGAGGAAAAGGGCAGACAATCTCCGGAGGAGGATCCCCAACTTAAAGTGACAAAGAGTCCAACTAAGGGGGAGGCCTCGGAGGTGGAAAAGCCTAAACGACCTCTGGAAGAGGACCCCCAACTTAAGGTGACAAAGAGTCCTACCAAGGGGGAGGCCTCGGAGGAGGGAATTGCCGAAGAACAAATGTGTTCCAATTGCCACGGTGGTAGAGAGAGGGCCCCAGATGCCACCACAGAAAAGTCATCTGGGCCAACAGCCTCTGGAAGAGGATCCCCAACTTAAGGTGACGAAGTGTCCTACCAAGGGGGAGGCCTCAGAAGAGGAAAAGGGCAAACAATCTCCGGAGGAGGATCCCCAACTGAAGGTGACAAAGAGTCCAACTAAGGGGGAGGCCTCGGAGGGGGAAATGCCCAACCGACCTCTGGAAGAGGATCCCCAACTTCAGGTGACGAAGAGTCCTACCAAGGGGGAGGACTCGGAGGAGGAAAAAGGCCAGCTGTGGATGATTGAATCCAAGAGCCCAGAACCTACAGCACCTGCAGCAGAGAGCCCTAAACGGCCATGGGAAGAGGTCGCAATGGACTTCATCATGGAACTCCCAGACAGCAGTGGGCATAAAGTAATTTGGACTGCTATTGATTTGGTTTATAAGCAGGCACACTTCATTGCTTGCTCAGGATTGCCATCCGCAAACGAATTAGCGAAAATGTTTGTGAAACACATTTATCGCCTGCACGGAGTACCCAAGAGGATCATTTCAGACCGGGGAGTCCAGTTCACAGCCATGTTCTGGAGAGAGGTCCTGAGATCCATTGGGTCCACACAAGAACTGAGCTCAGAGGTTCATCCCAGCATGAACGGCGCAGCAGAGGGAGTCAATGCGGTGGTGGAACAATACATCCGGTGTTTTGTGGACTATCAGCGAGACAACTGGTCGGACTTGCTACCCTTTGCCGAAGTGGCGTACAACGATGCGGTCCACAGCAGCACAGGATTAGCGGGTTTCCAGATTACCAGTGGCATAGAAGTTGTTGCCATGCCTGAGTTGCCTAGAGAACCTCCTTCCTTCATGTCTTTGAGTGAATGGATGGACATGCTAAAGAAAGGATGGGAGAATACGAAGAAGGCTCTAGCAGTTGCGGCAGAAGCCTACCAGAAGCAAGATGATCAACATCGCTCGCACCAAAACCCCTACCGTGTGGGGGACAATGTTTTTGTATCTACCAAATACATAAGATTAGAAATGCTTAGCAAGGAATTGGGTCCAAAATTTCTAGGTCCATTCCCAATAGTGAAGATAGTTAACCCAGTTACAGTTCAACTCAGTCTACCCAGAAGTCTAGGGAAAATTGACCCAGAATTTCATTGTAGCTTGTTGAAACCAGTAATTGGGTCTAACAGAAGAGCATCCACCCAAGCTCAATCTCCTCCTGTGGTGATAGAAGGGGAAACACAAACTGAGGTGGAAAAAATTGTAGATTTCAGGCTGAATAGGGGTCGCTTACAATACTTAGTGCATTGGAAGGGTTACCCTTGGTCTGAAGATAATTGGGTGAACAGTGGGAACCTAAAAGTGGAGAAGTTAGGAAAGCAATTCAATGGGAAGTTTCCCGAGAAGTCAAATGGTTCCCCTGGGTGGAGAAGAGGTGGTTAATTTTGTTATGTTAACTTTTATGTTATTCTCTTTGCAGGAAACGTTTTTCTTTTGAGGAGAGGCCGCCTGTCAGGCCTGTAGTTATATTCTTTTTAGGATCTTTGGCCTGCCACACTTTCTTATAATTTCCTATGTGTTTTAGTAGTGTAGTAGTTGGGAGGGGGGAATAGAAAGGAGTAGGATTGTAGAATGGATTGTTGACATTCTTTTATAGAAGCCAAGGTAATCTTTTGTCTCCGCAGCTCGACACCTGACCGGAACCAGAGGGGTGTAGATGCCAGCGTGGAAAATGATGATTGGAACATGTGATGGATTTGTGGGTGTGGGGATAAATCATGAACTTTCAACTGGGTGGAATTCCAGGATGCAGATCAGAGTTGGAATTCCATAGCCGTGCTAACATGCCTGTTATGAATAAATGGGAACTTTAAGGAAGATTCTGCCTTGGACAATGATTTATTTCATACATGGTATTTAGAACGCTAACACTGGCATTGCATAGCATCAGCCTCAGGCCCTGGCTCTGTAGGTCCTGACCACCTAGATTGCGGGGGTTGGGACATATGACCGGCCATACCCAATGACCGCGGTGTCCCAACCGGTGATGCGATCTCTGTCTACCCTCGCACCTGCCCCTCCCCACGGCCGTTGGAATGAAAAGACCCTCTTCTGGAATGTCGCTACTCTCCCCCCCCCCTTAATGGCTCCGTTCACTTCCTTACTAACTCCACCCGCCGGCTTGGTGCTGGTCCCTCCCTCGGCCTGGCTTACCCCTCCCCCCACCCTAGAACCCCCTAAAAGACGAATTAAAAATTTGACTAAAAACCCCCTGAGGCCACGCCTCGCCCATCCGCCTTACATCATCACCTGGGAAGATTCTGGAAAAGATAATCGAGCAATGAATCAGCCTAGAGGTAAACAAGGTCATAACCAAAAAGCCAACACGCGGTTGCCAAAAAGAAGACCGTGCTGAACAAATCGTACTGTCTTCTTTGACAAAGTGAAAAAAATTAGTGGAGCCCAGAGATGCTGTGGATATAATTTACCGGGACTTCAGTAAGGCATTCGACAGAGCAGACTGCAAAGCTAGAAAAAAAATTGGGATAGATAGTATGACCCCTTGATGGATTTGTAAGTGGCTGGCAAACCCTACTCAATGAGTAGTCCTTAGACGGTACTACGTCTACATACAGTAGAGGGAAGTAAGCAGTGAGGTACCACAAGGCTCCGTCTTAGGCCCAGGACTCTTCAGTATCTTCATAAATGACTCAGTGATGGAAGGGGAACTCATGAAAGGAGTTCAATTCTAGGTAGAGGCAGATATTTCTCTCTCGGCACACGATCAGAATATACCTGCTGCAAACTCTGCATTGGCGACAGGAAGGGCATCTGGCCAGTAAACACTCAACTGCGTTCAGATGCCCTGACTCCACCCTGCAAGGGATTACGGCGGGGTCATCAAACTAAGATGGCAGGAATACCCAATGCTCTGGAAGGGAGGTTTAAGAACACGGCACCTCCCACACTAACCGAGATTTACCTGACTCAGCTGCACCCATGTTGCTCAGATGCTCCTCGGTCGATCTTCAGGGTTTCTAACGGGAAGAGCAAACCCAGCAGGAATGAGTGAGTGCTTTCAGAATCCTCTTCTGGCAGGAAGGAAGTCACAGGAGCGAAGCTGAAGGTGCACGTGAAAAGAAAGGGGAGGAGATGTGAGGCTGGGCTGTTTTCTGGATTCTTCCTGTTGTGTTTTTGAAGACCTCAATTTTGCAAACAGAAATGCCAGTACTTCGTTATGACCACAACTGAGTACAATGCTTCTGGCGTTAAGTGAGACATTCGCTAACTGCATTTTAACCCCATTTTAGGGCCTTTCTGGCCACAGCTGTTAAGTGAACCCCACAGTGGATATGTTAGTCCCCCAGTTGTTAAGTGGACTTTGCTTGTCCAAAGGTCGTAAGAGAGGATCGCGTGACCCAGGGATGTAAGTATGAACCCATCGTCAAGCATCTGAATTTTGATCCCAGGATGATGGGAAGGCTACAACAGTCATACACGTGAAAAACAGTCCTCAGTCAATTTTTCCAGGGCCTTTGTAATTCTGGACGGTCGCTGAACGAACGGTCGTAATTCGAGGACTGCCTGTAATGATGGGAATGGCACGCGCTTTAATAATTTGATGTGTTTTTCCCTGGCTTGAATGTATTTTTAACGTGGAAAAGGTTCCCTATGTATTTTTTTAAGCTAAATCATTCATCCAGCAGGATTTCCTTGTAATAAATATAGCTCTGATCTTAACTTGCTTTAAAGATGAAACGCAGCCCATTGCGTGGTGGCTTAGAGGTGTGGACCTTACTTTACTTTACTTTTATTTAATTTATAAACCGCACCCTCTCCCCGAAGGGACTCGGGGCGGTGTACAGTCATTATAAAAACACAATATAAATACATATAGATACATATAGATAGAGGAGGCGACATACAAACTGTACAAAATAATTAAAATTAGAAGCAACATTAAAATCTACCCCTAAAAATCTGCCCCAGAATTAAAATAACTGCCAGGAGGATAAGGATGGGACTATAAATGGGCTAGGCCAGCTAATTGGAACAGGTGGGTCTTGAGTTTATTACGGAAGGAGCGGAGGTCAGTAGTGGTTCTGATATCGGGGGGGACGTCATTCCAGAGGGTTGGGCCCATCACAGAGAAGGCTCTACTCCTAGGCGCCGCCCGTTGGCATTGCTTGGTGGACGGCACCCGGAGGAGTCCCTCCCTGTGAGAGCGAATTGGTCGCAGGGATGTATGGGGTAGGATGCGATCCCGCAGGTAACTAGGTCCTGTGCCATGGAGTGCTTTAAAGATGGTAATCAACACCTTGAAACGCACCTGAAAAACCACAGGTAGCCAGTGCAGCTCGCGCAGGAGAGGTGTTATGTGGGAGTATCTACTACTCCCCATGATAGCCCGCGCGGCCGCATTCTGGACCAGCTGTAGTCTTCGGGTGCATCTCAAGGGGAGCTCCATGTAGAGGGCGTTGCAATAGTCCAGATGGGACGTCACCAGCGCATGAGTGACTGTGCAAAGGGCGTCCCGGTCCAATAGGGGGCGCAATTGGCGCACCAAGCATACCTGGTGGAACGACCCCCTCGCCACGGCTGCCACATGGTCATCCATCGACAGCCGGGCATCCAGGAGGACGCCCAAATTGCGTGCCTGCTCCATGGGGGCCAGTTGCTCGCCCCCAATGGCCAGCGATGGAGTCCACTGGTTGAACCGGGGTGCCGGTAGCCACAGCCACTCCGTCTTGGAGGGGTTGAGCCTGAGTCTGTTGTCCCCCATCCAGACCCGAACGGCTTCCAGACACCGGGATATCATTTCGACGGCCTCGTTGGGGTGGTTTGGGGTGGAGATGCACAGCTGCGTATCATCAGCGTACAGATGGTATCCGACCCCAAAACCACGGATGATTTCACCCAGCGGCTTCATATATGTGTTGAACAGGAGGGGCGAGAGGACCGACCCCTGCGGCACCCCCAAGTGAGAGGCCTCAGGGTCGACCTCTGCTCCCCTGCCAACACGCATTGCGTCTGGTCGGAGAGGTAGGAGCAGAACCACCGCAGAACGGTGCCCCCCACCCCCACCCCCTCCAGCCGGCACAATAGGATACCATGGTCGATGGTATCAAAAGCCGCTGATAGATCTAATAGGACCAGGATAGAGGAACAACCCCTATCTCTGGCCCTCCAGAGAACATCCACCAACGCGACCAAGGCCGTCTCCGTGCTGTGACCGGGCCGGAAGCCGGACTGGCGCAGGTCTAGATAATCGATTTCCTCCAGGTGACGTGGGAACTGTTGTGCCACCACATTCTCTACAACCTTCGCTAAAAAGGGAAGGTTGGAGACGGGACGATAATTAGCTAGCTCCGTCGGGTCCAGAGAAGGCTTCTTGAGTAAGGGCCTCACCACCGCCTCTTTCAAAGCAGCCGGTAAGGACCCCTCACCCAATGAAGCGTTCACTAGACCCAGGAGCCAGCCTCGTGTAACCTCCCAGGATGCCAGTACAAGCCAGGAGGGACACGGGTCCAATAAACATGTAGTGGCTCGCAGTCGCCCACGCAATCTGTCCATATCCTCGGGGGCAACAGAGTCAAACTCCTCCCAGAGTGGTCCCTCAAGACTCGCCTCCGACGTCCCCCCTAGCCCACTGAAGGGGACCCATTCACTCCGGATTTGAGCGATTTTGTCCTGCAGAAATTCCCCAAATTCCTCTGCTCTACCCTGCAAGGGGGCTTCCCGCGGCCTCTGTACTAGGAGGGAGCGGGTCACCCGAAACAGGGTGGCAGGGCGGTTGTCTGCGGACGCAATAAGAGCGGCACAATGTCGACGTTTGGTCACTCTTAATGCCACAAGGTAGGTCCGTAAATAGACTCTTACCTGTGTTCGGTCAGCTTCGGAGCGTGAGGACCTCCACCTGCTCTCTAGGCGTCTCTTGTGGCGTTTCATCACCCTTAGCTCCTCGGTAAACCAAGGGGTCAGGGTAGTTCGTTGCCGCAGGAGAGGCCGCAAAGGCGCAACCCGGTCCAAGGCCCCGGCAGCTGCACTATTTTATGCGGTCACCAGGTCCTCCATCCGGGAGCGGGTCAGGGCTACAGGAAGTGGCCCAAGCTCCGTCTGGAACCTATCCGGTTCCATCAGGCGCCTGGGGCGGAACCATCTGGGACAATCTGGTTCCGCCTCCCCGCGGTGAGGGGTAGCGCCAGGGAAGTCGAGCCCGAGAGATGAGTGATCTGACCATGACAGGGGTGTAATAACCAAATCCCCTATTCCCAGATCACTCGTCCACTGTCCAGAGACGAAAACAAGGTCCAGCGTGCGGCCACCCTCGTGGGTGGGGCCCTGAATTAGTTGGGTCAGGTCCATGACTGTCATGGAAGCCATGAACTCCTGAGCCACCTCGGATGCGTCACCCGTCGATGGCAGGTTGAAATCCCCCATAACCAAAAGTTTGGGGGTCTCAACCGTCGTCTCTGCGATCAGCTCGAGGAGCTCGGGCAGGGCCGCTGATGCATAGCGAGGAGCCAAGTATACAATCAGTAAGCCCAACTGTCTCCCTGGGCCCCATTTCACGCCAAGGGACTCACACCCGGATATCTGTGGCACAGTAAACTCCCTCGGTTCCAGACTCTCCTGTATAATTACCGCCCCACCACCACCCTTACCCAGGGCCCGTGGCTGATGAAATGCATGGTAGCCCGTTGGGCACATTTCCACGAGGGGTAAACCACCCTCGTGGCCCAGCCAGGTCTCCGTTATCCCTGCAAGGTCCAGCTCCCCATCCGAGATCAGATCATTAACGAGGGGGGCCTTATTGGCAACGGACCTTGCATTGCATAACATCAGCCTCAGGCCCTGGCTCTGTAGGTCCTGGCCACCTAGACTGCGGGGGTTGGTGCAAGTGACCGGGCGTGTCCAACAGCCACGGTCTCCCAACCGACTACAAGATTTTCTTCCATCCTCGCACCCACCCCTCCCCACGACCGTTGGAATAGAACAACCCACTACTGGAATATCATTCTCCCTCCCCTCCCCCACTCCGCTCACTCCCCTCCCGACCACACCTGTTCGCCTGGCACTGATCCCCCTCCTGGCCTGATTAACCCTCCCCCCCACCCTGGAGCCCAAAAAACAGATAAAAAACATTTTATTAAAAAACCCCTGAGTCTCCGCTTCCTCCACCTCTCTGGGTTAATGAACCCGTCATCAAGGTGGGCCCTTGAGAGGGCAGAGGGCCATACCTGCGAGAGGGGGGACTCCCGCAGTAGGAGCAGATCTGACCTCAAATATATGATGGATAAAAGCTACAACAGGGCCAGGGTGCTGGCGATGTTAAGTGAATCAACAAGCCAGGATTCCATACGAAGGGGACAGCAGTGCCAATAGTCACATCCTAGGTGGAAAGGATGGTGAGCTGGTCAGGTGGTCGGATGATAAGTGGATGGAGACCAGGAGGCAGTCCATGGTGGGCGGTGAAAGGCAAATAGTCCATGGTAAATAATTGATGGTAAGCGGAGGAGGTAGATGAATAGTAGGACAGTAGGGGTGAAAGATGGTAGGGGGGTAATCTAGCAGGTACGCACCAACAGTCAGCTGGAAGCAGATGTAGATAGCCAGATACCAAGCAAGGGCAGATAATCGCAGATGGTCAGCGAGGGGCGAGTGGGCACAACCATGGCAGGCAGCTGGCAGGAGGCCGATGGATCCTCTGCCAAACCTGGCGTTAAGCCTCCTGCCAGTCTCCAGGGCGAGCCCCGCCCTGCCCCCGGTGCCACAGGTCTCCCTCCTTCTGCCAAGGCTCCGGCGCGAACCTCCAGCGTCTAGTCCTCGTCGTGGCCTGCCTCCCCATGCTCGGCGACCCCCAGCCGCTGCTTCAGGCCCGAGCGCCGCTCCGGCCAGCCTACGGCCCTCCCGCAGACCTTCCATCGGCCTCCGGAACCTCAAGCCTTGCTCAGCCCCCGCATGGCCCTCAAACGGCCATCACCAGGCCTCCCGTTAGATCGTACTCACAGCGGCTGAGAATTTGAGATTCGGCGTCTCCAATCACCATCGCCGCTGTCGTCGCCGCTCGGGTCGCCGGATCGAGTGCCATCACCGCTCGGGTCGCTTGGGATGTCTCCGCCCCCCCCCTTTGTCGTTCCTCCGCCGCCGCCACCAGCCTCCAACTGCAGCTCCAGCTCCAGCCGGCACCTTCTCCTTCCCCCCCCTGGCTGTCCGACCACCCTGGAGGACCAATTTAGGTCCTAGGAAAAGCCAGGGTGGTCGTTAATCTGATTCCCGACCCTCAAGGTGGAAAAGAGGGCCGGCAGCATCCCTGCCCCTGTCAGAGAGCCCCCGTAAACATACGGAGCTCAAAAGCCAGCCGCCATTTCCCCGGAAGCTCCTCCTCCTTCACCTCTTGCCTCACAATCAGGAGGCTGTGAGTTCAATGCTAGGTAGAAGCAGATCTTTCTCTCTCTGAACGGGTTGAGAATATATCTGCTGAATATAACTCTGCATTGGTGCCAGGAAAGGCACCCGGCCACTAAACACACAGCTCTGTTCAATTGCCCAGACTCCACCCCAAAAGGGATTATGGGGCAGGGAAAATCCTGTATTCTGGTGGTCAGATTCCCTTTGCCCCTAGGAGCCCCTTCCTTCTGCCCCCTCCCCTCCCCAAGGTTGCCAAGGGAAACCGCCCCTCCCCATTTCAGGCCAACGTAGCCTGAAATGGCTGGAGGTGCTTTCCATAGACCAGGGGTGTCAAACTGGATTTCTTTGAGGAAAAGCATTGAAGTTCTCCTTCGTGGGCTGGTGAGGGAGTGGGATGGGCAGGACATTCCCTCCTCCAGTACCCTGCCAGCCACAACTGGGCGTGGGGGTCTGTGTGCAGCCCCCTGGGCCTCATTTTCCCCCCTCTATGGCCTCCTGCAGCACTCTGTCAGCCTAAAATGGGTTGCATGGCGATCTTTAGGCTCATTTTCCAGCTGTTTTCCTCCCCGTTTTCTGCTTATTTGGGGAGCATTTTTCACCATGTTGTCAGTCATTTTTTTGTCCCACTTTCTGCCCATTTTCCACTGGTTTTTGGCCCGTTTTCGACTGGCGGAGTGCTGCAGGAGGCCATCGGTGGGGGGAGAAAGCGCAGGGGCCATTTTAGCCACCAGAGGCACCAACAGATATTTCCAGGCCGGCCCTGCAGGCTGGATTTAAGCACCCTGCGGGCCTTTGCGGGTTTGCCTTCCCGCAAAGAGTGGGCTACTCATAATGAAGACAAACACACATGCATTTCCTCCAGGTGAGAGTCAGCCCCGAGCGTGATCTGAACACCCCTTTTATTAAGAGGGTATAAGGAAATAAAAGCATTCTGATATATCATTGGTTAAATACAGCATTTGGCCTAATATGGTTATATTTAGCTCTACCTGCTTAAGCGGTGTTTTCAATATGAGTATCTTAACGGCTTTAACCACGTGTTTCCTATGCTGCTGGTAACTGCTTCAGTTTGGAAAGTCCCTGTTCTATGCATAGCTTTGCAAGCGGTTACTTTGCTAACACAGCTTTCTAAATGGGCCCTCCCAGTGGGCATCCAGCTCAACCCGCGTTCAATACTCAATTTATTTCAGTCCCAAATTCCATATATGTGTTCCAATCAGGAAAACTGATCTGCACATATACCATGGCGACCTCGTTCCCACAGGCCTTGAGTTTAACAAGACTGCCGTGGAGACGGCCAAGTTGCCTGACGGGAGGAGAGGAGCTTGAAGAGAGAAGATCTGCACAGCCACTTTCCTTCACCCCCTCAGCGCAGAGCAGCCTCTCATCCCTACAGACCCTCAGTGGGGGAAATACAGTGATTTGGACTGTAGTAGACCTGTTCTCCAAACAGGCACACCTTATACCCTGCAGCGGACTACCCTCAGGTCACATGCTGGCTAAACTGTTCGTGAAGCACATCTACCGACTATATGGAGTACCTCGAAGAATTATCTCAGACAGAGACGTCCAGTTCACGGCTAAGTTCTGGAGGGAGTTCCTGCGGTCCATTGAGTAATCTCAGGGTCTTAGTTCAGCTTTTCATCCGAGCACCAATGGGGCAGCAGAGAGACTGAATGCCATGGTGGAGCAGTACCTGAGGTGTTACGTGAACTAGCAGCAGTCCAATTGGGCAGACCTTTTATCTTTTGCTGAGGTTGTGTACAACAGTGACATGCGGTGAAGTTTATGACTGGTGAGGCACTGACACAGTGCTGGGTTTCAAATATTTTTAGACTTGTGGACTTCAACTCCCAGTATTCCACAGCCAGGCATGCTCAGTTCCAATTTAAAGCGACAGCATTTGTTTTTCTCCTTTGCTCCTTCTTTCTTTTTCTTTTTCTTCTCCTTCCCCTCCTTCCTCCCTCTCTCCCTTCCTCCCCCTCTCTCAAACACACACACACACACACAGAGAGAGAAGTTGGATTGGACTATCTCTCCTACCCCTTCCCTCTCTCACTCACTCTCAAACAAACCCCCCCACACACAAAAGTTGGATTGGATATCTTTTCCAGTGGCTTGAAAGCAGCTCCTCTGCCATCCCCCCCCCCCCATTCCCCTGCTGCTTTTCCCAAACACCTCCACCATTGCAAATGCAGCCTGCTGTCTGGATGGGAAATGCCTGGAACACAATAAAGCCCATCCACCACCTCCTGCTGGCAGGCTGGGGTGAGAGGAGAGGCAGAGAAGCCAGAGGGGAGCCCAGCCGAGCCTTCCAAAAGAAAGAGGCTGGGGGGAAGTGTGTGTACTACAGCATGGCTCTTTGCCTGGCTTCCTGCCTCCTCCTGTGGTCTCCTCAGTGCTCCCTTGTGCTCTCCCTCCCCAAGTGTAGTTTGATTGCAGGTGGAGCCACGTTGCCTTTTCAAACTTGTAACCAGTGAAGCTGGGCTAGATTTTTATATAGTTTTATCCAGCTGTGTATGTGAGAGAGAGAAATGAATGGGGGCCTGGGGAGGAAGTCACTACACTTGGGGAGGGAGAGCACCAGTGAGGTTAAGCAGAGTCATCCACGGTGAGGCAGCAACTAGCTCAGCTTTTTCCTTTTACTTTTTTTTTTCATGATGAGAGTGGTGAGGCTGTGCCTCACCTGCCTCACCTGACTGCACGTCACTGGTGTACAATAATGCTGTCTATAGTAGCACAGGACTCACGCCATTCAAAATAGTGAGTGTTATGGACTTCGTCCCAATGCCTGAGTATCCAAGGGACCCCCCCTCCTCAGTCAGCTTGACTGAAAGCGACCTGGGAAAATGTCAAAAAAGCACTGGCTAAAGCGGCACAAACCTATAAGAAACAGGCAGATAAACACCGGGCTCCACAACGGCCCTTCCGGGTGGGAGAGAAGGTTTACCTCTCCACAAAATATTTAAGATTAAAACTCCCTAGCAAGAAACTGGGGCCAAGGTTTGTGGGACAATTCCCTATAATAAAGATCATCAACCCAGTCACAGTGCAATTGAATGTCAGGCCTGTAGTTATGTTCCTTTTAGGATCTTTGGCCTGCCACACTTTTTTACAATTCCCTATTTGTTTCATTAGTGTAGTAGTTGGGAGGGGGGGATAGAAAGGAGTAGGATTGTGGAATGTATTGTTATGGTTCTTCTTAGAAGCTCAAGGTCATCTTTTGTCTCCGCACGTCGACACCTGGCCGGAAGAAGAGGGGTGTACATGCCAGCGTGGAAGATGAAGATTGGACCATGTGATGAATTATGGGGTGTGGGGATAGATGATGAACTTTCAAGTGGGTGAACCCACAGGTTGTACATTAAAGTTGAAATTTCCCAGCATAATGCCAACATGTCTGTCTTATTAAATTGGAGTTTTAAGGATAACTTTGCTTTGAACAATGATTTAATTCTGCATGATATTTGGAACGCTGACATTATTTCAACTCTTGACATTGAAACTGCCTCGATTGTTGGGGAAGATACACCGAGCATTCCATAGCAGCTTAAGACCCGTGATCAGATCCACTCTGAGACAATTACCCTGGGAGCCCCCGGGCCCTGTGGTCATAGGGGACCAAACCCATTAAGAGGTTAGAGTCCTTGATTCGAGGTGGCACAGGAGACAACTCCAATACTTAATCAAGTGGAAGGACTACCCCTTATCAGAGACATCTTGGGTAAAAAGTAGGAATATCCAGGTTGATCGCCTTATAGCAAAATTACATGCAGAAAATCCAGGCAAGCCAAGAGGAGGGACGCATCTCTAAATTATATACCTGCACTCAAATTTATATTTATTATTTATTTATTTATTATTTTGACTTCTTAGTCGCCCCCTCTCCCCCAAGGGACTCGGGGCGACGTACACTGTCACAACAATACAATACAATATGGAGGAGGTGGAACAATAAATAAATAAATATAATACTTTAAAACAATTAAAACCCCAATGATAGTTAAAATTTAAAAATTAAAATTAACAATTAAAAATGCCCAAGAGGTGGAGAAGCTCTAAATTAAGCCAGGCCGGGTAGTCGGAACAGGTGGGTCTTAAGTTTCATGCGGAAGGAGCGGAGGTCAGTTGTTGTCCTAATGTCTGGGGGGAGGTCATTCCAAAGGGTAGGGCCCATCACAGAGAAGGCCCTACTCCTGGGCGCCGCCCTCTGACACTCTCTGGAGAACGGAACCCGGAGAAGTCCCTCTCTGTGCGAGCGAATAGGTCGCAGGGATGTGTGGGGCAGAACGCGATCCCGCAGGTAACTAGGCCCTGTGCCATGGAGCGCTTTAAAGATGGTAACTAACACCTTGAAGCGCACCCGGTAGGCTACAGGAAGCCAGTGCAGCTCGCGCAGGAGAGGTGTTATATGGGAGAACCTCGTTCTCCCCATAATTACCCGCGCGGCCGCATTCTGGACCAACTGCAATCTCTGGGCGCACCTCAAGGGGAGCCCCATGTAGAGAGCATTGCAGTAGTCCAGGCGGGACGTCACCAGCACATGCGTGACTGTGCGCAGGGCATCCCGGTCCAAAAGGGGTCGCAATTGGCGCACCAGGCGAACCTGGTGGAACGCCCCCCTCGCCATGGCTGCCACATGGTCATCCATAGCCAGCCGGACATCTAGGAGGACGCCCAAATTGCGCGCCCGTTCCACCGGGGCTAATTGCTCGTCCCCGATGGCCAGAGATGGAATATACTGGTTGAACCGGGAAGCCGGAAGCCACAGCCACTCTGTCTTGGAGGGGTTGAGCTTGAGCCTGTTGTCCCCCATCCAGACCCGCACGGCTTCCAGACACCGGGACATCACTTCGACGGCCTCGTTGGCATGGTTTGGGGTGGAAATGTACAGCTGTGTGTCGTCAGCGTACAGATGGTATCCCACCTTAAAACCACGGATGATCTCGCCCAGCGGCTTCATATATGTGTTGAACAGGAGAGGCGAGAGGACCGACCCCTGCGGGACCCCACAAGTGAGGGGCCTCGGGGTCGACCTCTGCTCCCCTGCCAGCACGCATTGCGTCCGGCCAGAGAGGTAGGAGCAGAACCACCGCAGCACGGTGCCTCC
The DNA here is from genome assembly GCF_964273705.1 of Natrix helvetica. Classification (NCBI taxonomy): domain Eukaryota; kingdom Metazoa; phylum Chordata; class Lepidosauria; order Squamata; family Natricidae; genus Natrix; species Natrix helvetica. The sequence goes on along the minus strand of NC_138555.1, from coordinate 291,092 downwards.
TACCCCTAACCCCTCCAGACGGCGCAATAGGATACTATGGTCGATGGTATCGAAAGCCGCCGAGAGGTCTAATAGGACAAGGACAGAGGAACAACCCCTATCCTTTGCCCTCCAGAGATCATCCACCAATGCGACCAAGGCCGTCTCCGTGCTGTGTCCGGGTCGGAAGCCGGACTGACTTGTTTTTGTTTCACACAGGTTGCTTTCAGAAAGTGAGGGGAGCCGAATGTCAACTTGTAAAGCATTTCCATGACTATTATCAAGTTGACATAGAAAAGGGAGGAGAATTCCATGCATACCTTCGAACAGAGTCGGACATCATATTTCTGCAGCCCACGTGTGGGGTGCAAAGTTCACAGCCTGCTGCAGCATCTCATCACTGCATATGATTTATGACACAGACTGAGCGGAGGGGAGAGACAGGGGTAAAGTTCAAACACCATTAACTAAATCAGATTTGGACATGCCAAAATGTTGATCCTAATAAAAGACTGGATTTCTTTTGAACTTTGTCTCGAGGCTCGTAAATTAATTAGGGCATATTTTGGAAACTTCACACTGGGGAGCCATCGGTGCCCCAGAGCACTGGGGGCCCCAATCTTTCTGGCTCCGCGGACTTCCCCGGCCCAGTTCCAGTGGTGGGCTGCAGGTGGTACATCCCGGTACGAGCGTACCGGGGCCTGCCCGGAGTACCGGATACTGTTCTGGTACGGTGCTTCAGAGGCCCGCCTGAGCTCCTTACTGTGTTTTAAAGCTTTCAGCGCTTCCGCACAGGACGCATACAGTGCCTGCCCAATGCTCCGCAAAGCAGCTGGAGCTTCGCGGAGGCTTGCAAAAGTGTCATTTGCAGCTACAACCCATGTGCGAGTTGCACGCGTCCATGTGGGTGACGCCGGGTCCTAACTTGAGAACTGCCAGAATTTAGGGAAGGAAGAGCAAGGATTGGCTAAGGAATGGAGCTGCCGATATGAAAATGGGGTCCGGAACACCGAGGGGGAGGGAGGGTCCTTCGTCTATCCAGGTTCCCCTCCCACACACACACACACAAACAGAAACCCACAGTCACTTCTCTCCCTGGAGAAGAAATCTGGCAATGAAACTGGGATATTATGGGCTGGGAAATCAGACACAGATTAACAGAGTCGGATGGGATCTTGTAGGTCCGGGTTGGAGAGCCTATGGCATGCGGAGCCATTTGTCAGGGCACGTGAGGCGTTGCCCTGTCAGCTGGCCAGCGCGCGCATTAGCTCAACCATTTTTAAGCCATTTTCCACCCTCCTCTGGCTCCAGAGGCTTTATAGGAGCCTGGGGAGGGCGAAAACAGCCCCCTGCCCCCCCCCTGGAGGCCCTCTGGAGGCTTCGGGAGCTTCCCTGAAGCCTCCGGAGTGAAAATAAACCGGCCCTACGGGCAAACCGGAAGTTCAGGAACGAACTTCCTGTTTGCTTGTAGGGCTGATTTCAGCTCTCCAGAGCCTTCAGGGGCCTTTCTGGAGGCTTCCCTGAAGGCTCCAGAGGACTAAAAACGGCCCTATGAGCAAACCAGAAGTCCATTTCTGAACTTCTGGTTTGCCCGCAGGGTTGGTTTTTTGTACTCCGGAGGCTTCAGGGAAGCTCCCGAAGCCTCCAGAGGGCCTCCAGAGGAGCGTGGGAGGCTGTTTTCGCCCTCTCCAGGCTCCTATTAAGCCTCTGGAGCCAGAGGAGGGCGAAAAAAGCATGCAGAAATGGGGGGGGGTTCGTGCCTGTCATGCGCACATGTGTGCTGGGGGGGTGTCGCACATTGCATTATGGGTGCGACATGCCCGTGTACGACCCCTCCCCCCCGGTGCTCCCCCCGCTTATGGCACGCGAGCCAAAAAAGGTTCGCCATTGCTGTTGTAGGTCATCTAGTCCAACCCTCCCCCCAAGCAGACCCAACATCATTTCTGACAGACGGCAGCCACAAACACATTGGGAAATAAGTCAGATCTTTTCCTCCAATGCCAAAAATAAAAATAAGCATCCTGTTTTGGGATATTTAAGCATTGGGCGGGCAAGCATATTAGTATAAATACAGGTGAAACTCAAAAAATTAGAATATCCCGCAAAAGTTCATTTATTCTAGTAATGCAACTTAAAAGGTGAAAATAATATATGAGATAAGACTCATTACATGCAAAGCAAGATAGTTCAAGCCGTGATGTGTCATAATTGTGATGATTATGGCTTACAGCTCATGGAAACCCCAAATCCACAATCTCAGAAAATTAGAATATTACATGCAATCAATAAAACAAGGATTGTACATAGAACAATATCGGACCTCTGAAAAGTATAAGCATGCATATGTACTCAGTACTTGGTTTGGGCCCCTTTTGCAGCAATTACTGCCTCAATGCTGCATGGCATGGAAGCTATCAGCCTGTGGCACTGCTGAGGTGTTATGGAAGACCAGGATGCTTCAATAGCGGCCTTCAGCTCTTCTGCAATTTTCGGTCTCATGTCTCTCATCTTTCTCTTGGCAATGCCCCATGGATTCTCTATGGGGTTCAGGTCAGGCGAGTTTGCTGGCCGATCAAGCACAGTAATCCCACACTCATTGAACCAGGTTTTGGTGCTTTTGGCCGTGTGGGCAGGTGCCAAGTCCTGCTGGAAAATGAAGTCAGCATCCCCATAAATCTCGTCTGCGGAAGGAAGCATGAAGTGCTCCAAAATCTCCTGATAGACGGCTGCGTTGACCCTGGACTTAATGAAGCACAGTGGACCAACACCAGCAGATGACACGGCTCCCCAAATCAACACAGGCTGTGGAAACTTCACACCGGACTTCAAGCATCTTGCAGTGTGTGCCTCTCCATTCTTCCTCCATACTCTGGGTTTTTAGTTTCCAAATGAGATGCAAAAGTTGCTCTCATCAGAAAAGTGGACTTTGGACCACTGAGCAACAGACCCGGTCTGTTTTTCTTTAGCCCAGGTAAGACGCTTCTGACGTTGTTTGTTGTTCAGGAGCGGCTTGACAAGAGGAATGCGACATTTGAAGCCCATGTCCAGGATCCGTCTGTGTGTGGCGGCTCTCGATGCACTGACTCCAGCCTCAGTCCATTCCTTGTGAAAGTCCCCAACACTTTTGAATGGCCTTTTCCTGACAACCCTTTCCAGGCTGTGGTCATCCCTGCTACTTGTGCACCTTTTTCTTCCACACTTTTCCCTTCCACATAACTTTCTATTAATGTGCTTTGATACAGCACTTTGGGAACATCCAACTTCTTTGGATGGATGGCAACCGACTAAAACTCAACCCTTCCAAGACGGAGTGGCTGTGGCTTCCGGCCCCCCGGTTCAACCAGGTGTTTCCATCTCTGGCCATTGGGGGCGTGCAACTAGCCCCCATGGAACAGGTGCACAATTTGGGCGTCCTCCTAGATGCCCGGCTGTCCATGGATGACCATGTAACAGCCGTGGCAAGGGGGGCGTTCCATCAGGTCCGCCTGATGCGCCAATTGCACCCCTTATTGGACCGGGATGCCCTACGCACAGTCACCCATGCGCTAGTGACGTCTCGCCTGGACTACTGCAATGCTCTCTACATGGGGCTTCCCTTGAGATGCACTCGGAGACTGCAGTTGGTCCAGAACGCGGCCGCGCGGGTGATTATGGGGAGGACTAGATACTCCCCTGTAACACCTCTCCTGCGCGAGCTGCACTGGCTTCCTGTGGTCTACCGAGTGCGTTTCAAGGTTTTGATTATGATCTTTAAAGCGCTTCATGGCACAGGACCTAGTTACATGCAGGATCGCATCCTGCCCCACACATCCCTACGACCAATTCGCTCACACAGAGAGGGACTTCTCCGGGTGCCGTCCGCCAAACAGTGTCGGGGGGCGACACCCAGGAGCAGAGCCTTCTCTGTGATGGGCCCAGCCCTGTGGAATGACCTCCCCCGTGACATCAGGATTACGTCCGATCTCCGCTCCTTCCGTGTACAGTTGAAGACCCACCTCTTTCAATTATCTGGCCTGGCTCAACCGTAAAATTTTTTCGTATTCCTCCTGACTGTCTTTGTAAATTTTAAATTTTTATTATTTTTATTTTTATTGTATATGGGGTTTTTATTATTGGGGTATGTTAATGATTTTAATTGTCTAAATGTTGTAATTTATTACCTCCTCCGTGCATGTTTGTCTTTGTATATATGTATGTTTATGTGTCTGTATACACGTGTTATGTTTTATATGTTCTAGTGTACGCCGCCCCGAGTCCTGCCTGGAAAGGGAGCGGCTAATAAATTCAATATTATTATTATTATTATTATTATTTTGCAATTACCTTTTGAGGCTTTCCCACCTTATGGAGGATGTCAATGATGGTTTTCTGCACAACTGTCAGGTCAGCAGTCTTTCCCAGGATTGTGATTCCTACTGAACCAGACTGAGAGACCATTTAAAGGCTCAGGAACCCTTTGCGGGTGTTATGGCTTAATTAGCTGCTTAGAGTGGGACACTTTGAGCCCAGAATATGGCACCTTTTTACAATATTCTAATTTTCTGAGATGGTGGATTTGGGGTTTCCATGAGCTGTAAGCCATAATCATCACAATTATGACACATCACAGCTTGAACTATCTTGCTTTGCATGTAATGAGTCTATCTCATATATTAGTTTCACCTTTTAAGTTGCATTATTGGAATAAATGAACTTTTGCACGATATTCTAATTGTTCGAGTTTCACCTGTAGTCTTTTTGTTGTTAAGAGCCGTTAACGGATCAGACCCGAAAGGAACACAAAACGTGACAAAGCAGCTGGACCTCTTGAGGACATAGAGCAGAGGCCCCTCCCCTTTACTCTTTTCTCTCCAAAGGAGGCTCCCTCCCACAGGAACATCTCCACCCACCTCCCCAAAGAAAAGGAGGGAGTCCCTGTCGCCTGGTGCCCCCCGAAGCTGCCCAGCCTGGAAGCAGGACAAGGTGGCTGGAAGCGGTTCCCCTCCTCTGTGCGCCCCCCTCCCGCAATTTGCAGGACCATCCGCCTTCCCCCTAGGTGGGAGGGGGAGGACGGACAACACCCCCCCCCCGACCTCGCATCCCGACCCTGGCGGTGAGAAGCAGCCCACCGGGAACCCACCTAAATGGGAGGGAGCCGGCCAGACGCTCCGTCCACTCCTGCTTTCCGGATTCGATCGGGCAATCTGCAGAAACGACGGGCGCGTCCACCTTCCTTCTCTGCACTTTCGCTTTGACTTTGGGCCGGGCAGAAAAATTAAGAGAACACAAAGAGGAAGGAAAGAGGGCGGGTCTCATCCCTCAGTCTCATTTGGGCACCGGCCAGGACCAATCAGAAGAGAGCTGGAAGGGACCTTGGAGTACTTCTAGTCCTAACCCCCCCCCCGCCCCGCTTGAACAGGAGAGTCTTATAGAATCATAGAATAAAAGTTGGAGGGAACCCTGGAGGTCCTCTAGTCCAACCTGTGCTCGAACAGGAGTCCCTTACAGAATTACAGATTCGGAAGGCACATCGGGAGGTCATCTAGTCCGACCCCCTGCTCGAGCAGAAGACCCTCTACAATCGCTCAAGATTCGGTTCCCCTGGTTCGATCTCTTTGATCCCCGACTGGATGAGAAGTTTGGTTCCGACCGGCTAAAAAACAGGGCCATATGTACCCCAATTCCAATTTAGCTCAGTTTCTTCATCTACACATTTTGGCGAGTGGGTTTTCCTGTCGTGACCGTGTTTGCGCCAATTGTTCGCTGGGTCTCCCAAGTTTCAAGAAGGGAGTGGACTGCCCATCTGTTAGAAATGGCCATATGGCCTCTTTGGGGGGGGTGGACTAGATGACTTCCAGGGTCCCTTCCAACGCCGTTCGTCTGTCTCTGTAAGGAAAAGGCTCAAAGGCTCGCTCCCCCCCCCCCAACTAAACGGAAGGGCTGGGAAGAAGTGAGTGACCCCCACTCAGAACGGCTGTCTTGCCCTGTGTGTGAAGGGATCCTCGCTCCCCCCGAAGACCCCCCCTTTGTTAGGCCTCAGAGGGGAGAGGTGGAGGGGCGTCCTCCGCTGGGGAATTGCGTAATCATTAGGGGGTGCAAGCCCCCCACCACCAGATTCATTAACAGACAGGAGCAGGCTGGGAGCGCCCCCCACCCCGCCCTCTAGGCATTCTTCCAAAAGGCAGGGAAGGCAGGAAAACGAAAGTGAAAGTCTCCAGGCGGCGGCGCTGCTTGGAAATCACGTGAAGAAAAGAGCCCGAAAAGACCCACCCGCCAGCCCCCCCCCCCCGCCCCATTCCATTCTCCTTCCCTCTGGCCCTCCCTCCCTCCCAGCGCTTCCCTTGCCCAAGGGGAGGGGGGAGCGTGGGCGGGCGGGTCTTTGGCTCTGCTTGCGGAGAGGCTTCGGGCGATGGAGGCGTTTGGTGTCCGTCCGCGGGGAGAGCAGTGATAAGGTTTCCTGCTTCAGCAGGGGGTTGGACTAGAACACCTCTACGGCCCCTTCCGACTCTGCTATTCAGGGGGCGAGTGGGGCCACTCTGCAATGTTCTCCGCCCCCCCTCCCTGAAAATAGCCGCTGGAAGGTAAATCCGCGCAGGAGGAGGAGGCGGGGGGGGGAGGGAGGGAGGGAAGACAGGAGTGCACCCCTCCCCCTCACCCAAAAGGAAGCGAAAGCAGCGCCGAAACGCTAGAGAGAAGAGGGCTGCCCTCGGGTCGTGGCCTGCCTGCCTGCCTGTATTGAAATAGGGATGGGGGGTTGGACTAGATGACCTCCAAGATCCCTTCCAACTCTGCTATTCAGTGTGTGGTGGTGGGGCAGGCTGCAGTCCTTCCGGGGCCCCTGGAAGCCGCTGGAAGGTAAGCCCCCGCAGAGGAGTCCCCCCCCTCCTCACCTGGAATTTGTTCCCCACGGGTCCACAGGCAGATGGGTCTTTGGCTCTGCTTGTGGAGAGGGAGGCGTTTGGTGTCCGCCCACAGGGAGGGCTGTTAGATCTGGGCAACGAGAGACAGACTGCGGACACGAAGTGACTTAACAGCTCATTTATTAATAGTAGTAGTGATCCAGCTTGCTCTGTGGTCGGAGGGTTCCCCTTTTATAGGGATCGGGTACGCCCCTCGACCAATCAGAATGATACCTGTTTCCCGCTGTAGTAGCGGACCAGAGGGGAGACTTATCACGATATATGCTAATATCTAACAAGGGCAGTCACAAGATTTCCTGCCTGAGCCGGACTAGAAGACCTCCATGGTCCCTTAAAACTCTGCTATTCAGGGGGTGAGCGTGGCAAGTCTGCAGTTTTCTTGGACCATCATCCCCTTCAAGGCCTCTAAAGGGTCAGAGTCTAGACGATGCCCCCTCCCCCCTTCCTGGGGAAGCTGCCCTAGTGACAAGCCAGGAAGCCAGGAACATTTGGGGAGTTCAAAGCATTGAAGTGCCTGTTTATACTCAAGACCCGGCCAATGAATGGGCCAAACTGAACTGGAGTTAGGAGCGGAGCAGAGAGAATAGAATGGAATGGAATGGAATAGGAATACAGGAACGAGTCTGGCAAAAATATATCCAAACTTAAATCCAAATTGTTGGAAATGTAAACAGGCGCTGGGTACCTTCTTTCATGCACGGTGGTTATGCCCGAAAGCAAAAAAAAATATTGGACTAAAATACAAAAATGGTTAGAGGAAATGACAAACATCCAAAGAGAACTCAAAGCAGAACTGTTCCTTCTGGGGATTATTAAGGGAACGCATACGAAAGAGATCAAGTATTTAACTTGGCACGTAATTACTGCAGCGAGCGCTTGCACAATGTTGTAAAAGCGATACCAGGCCAACAGACTGTTTGAAAATCCAAAAGATTCTTGATTGCGCAGAGATGGATAAACTCACCTTGGAGTTAAGGGACAAGGAAGACTCAGAATATTGTACAGTTTGGGAGAAATGGTACCAAGGGATAAATAATAGGAAGATGAAATGTACAGCTTAGAAACATAGATGCATAGATAGAGGAATAAGGAGGAATATATAAAACGTATTTGAATGGTAAATGGTTATGTTAGTACTGTCAAAAAGGATTGTAACATACAAAAATCTTTTTAAAGGTATTTCTGGCTAATGCTTTAAATTCTCAATAACGTGTTTTTTTTTCCAGGAAAAAAAAGGAATAGGAATAGAATACAGCAGAATAGACTCTGGCAAACTGAGTACCAAAAGGGTCACACGGAAACATCGCGCACACACTCGTCGGGGCGGCCTTCCAGAAAAGCCAAACTTCTGGCAAACCCAGAAAACAAGCAGGTAAGGCCACGCATGCAGGGCGACATGGTTTCATGCACCACTTTGGCCACGCGTGCCACAGTTTCGCCCTCATGGGAAGAGGGAATGGAATAGGAATGGAAATGGAATTGAGAGCAGAATAGAACAGAGGATTGGATTGGGGTCCAGAGAATTCAAGGGAGGGGGGTAGATGTGGGTCTCTTGTGGCCGCACAATGACTCCAGGCTAATGACATGTTTATCCCCACCCTCCACCCCAGCCTTCTCATCTCCTACACCCAGGCCGAGTCTGGCGGCTGGTTCTCCCTTCTGAGGCTTTGCTCTCTTCATCTCTCCCTGCTTGGCTTGAGGCCAGAAGCGCAGAATGGAAGGGACCCTGGAGATGCCGGCCCTGGGCCGCCCCTTCCAGCTGGGGGCGCTCTATGATTGCCGCAGGGATTCCCTGATCCCAGGTAAGTCTCTCCCCGCCCCGCCCCCCCCCTTCGCTCTGGGGTTCCAGGAGCCTCGCAGTGGCTCTCACCTGAAGGACTGGTGCTCCCAGACACCTGCGGACTCCTCAGAGAAAGGACGGGTGTTTCTTCTGAGCCCCTGCGGGTCAGAGAAGTCGAGGGTGACTTAATATCCTCTCTGAAAAGGAAAGCATGCGTCTGCCACTCGCCCTCTGCCCACAGCATTGTTGGAATGGAAATGGAAATAGGATGGGACGGAACAGAAGACAAGGAATGGATAGCATAGGATGGGATGGAGTGGAGGAGTGAAGTGGGACGGGACAGAACAGAAGTGGATAGAATGGGATGATATGGGATGGGGTGGAGTAGAGAAGATGAGAGAAAGATGGAACAGAACAGTATAGAAGGAATGGACTGAATAGGAGGGAACAGAACAGAAGGAATGGATAGAATAGGATGGGAAAGAAAGGAATGGAACAGAACATTACAGAACAGGTAGGATGGAGTGCAATGGAATAAAGAAATAGCTTCATATGAAACGGTGTTCATGCATTTTCTGAACGCCAACTTTAATGAACCTTCTTTGCAGATGTGACTTTGTGGAACACTAACCTTTTGGAAATGCACATAGAGACCGAGGACCGATCCCGGATGGACTTTCTGGTCCTCCCCTCAGAGTCTCTCCAAAGCAAGGCCTCTGCCCTCCACCTCAAGGGCTCTCTGAAGGCCAGTTTCGTCGGGGGGCTTTTTGAAGTGGGGGGAGCAGCCACCTACTTGGAAGGGAATCCGCCCCCCAGGAGCCACGCCCGGGAGACCCTTCACCTCTCTGTTACTACCGAACTGAAGTACCTGCCGATGGGTCTGCTCCACAGGGGGAGTGTTTCTTACCAGGAAGCGTTTGAGGAGTGGTCAGCCACCCACGTGGTCACGGCGGTGCTGTACGGGGCCCAGGCCTTCTTCGTTTTCGATTGTGGAGTCTCCCAATCTGAAGACGCCCAGCAACATTTTCTGAAGATGATTGAAAAGATACCAAAAGTTGCTGCCGGAGGAAGAGACGACCCCCGATGGAGCGACACGGAGAGAGAAATGGAAAGAAAGATCCACTCTACATTATATAGCGACGTCCCCCTGAACAGCCCAGCTACTTTCCAAGAGGCCTTGGCAATCTGCGCCTTTTCCCCCCACATGTTCAGAGAACGTGGGAAGACGGTGCCGGTGAAAGTCTGGCTGTATCCGCTCATCAAGTTGGATCCCAAAGCAGCTCGGGTCGTGCGGGATCCGCCCTTGGGCTTGGTCTGGGAGGCAGAAGCTCACCTGCAGGCCCTGATCAAAGTCGATCTCTGGTGCCACGATCTGATCAAATCCCCCACTGCGGCTGTCTTCCCCGAGATGAAGGACCAAGTCAAGCAACTGAGGTGTCTCTGCCGGCAACACGGCCTGGTTTTCCGGCAAGAGGTCGGGAAGGCGTTAGTTGCCATTCGTGCGGGACGGGAAGAGGCTGCCGTTTTGGGGGGCCTGTTAACGCGCTTGCTCCAGTCCCCCTTCCATCAGCAGGCCCTGAAGAAGCTTCTTGCAAGAAAGAAACGGGAAATGGACTTTGTGAAACTTTGCCTGTCCCACCTTGAAGGGCTGGAGGTCGTCTCCGCTCCGGACAAGCTAGAGGAAATATTATTTGAGTGCCGAAACAAGATTGTGATCGTGTTTGTGTTGACTTCCTTACCCAGGGAGGACCCCTCATTAGACGTCTTGCGAGGTTGGCTTCCCTTCGAAGGAAGCGGAGAACCAGCGATGACGGTGGGGCCCTCCTCGAAGAAGCAACCATCCCAGCTGTGGTTTGAGGATGAAGAGAGGAAGCAATGGATCCGGTGTGCGGTTTCTTCCCTTTCGGACTTTGCCAAGATCCACCGGGCAAGGGGTGACGTTCGCTTCCTGGTTTCCTCAGTCTGGGATGAGCGCCACCCCGGAGCCTCGGTTTACCTCTACGAAAACGGCACATTGGTCAACAGACACCTGGAGCTGCCCTCCCGGCCTACCCCTCCGGAGGTTGAGCTGGACCGGCCAGAGAGTGTCCAGATCACAGTCCATCCGGTGAGCTTTGGGGCAGGTTCCGTCTCCAGGTACGAGGTGGAATATCGGATTTCAGGGGACAAGTGGAGCTGCCTCCCTACGAAAGGGCCGGAGCATGGAGTCCGCCTAGACATCCACCCAAACATCAAGTACCAGTTCCGATGCGCCGCTGTGACTCAAGTTGGGATCAGACGATGGAGTGAGATCGTTTGTTACTGTTCTACGGAGAAACCCAAAAAGGTAAACTGAGGCCTTCTTCAGTCTAGTCTGGCTAAACAGGAGGAGGAGATGGAAGGGGAAGGAGCAGGAGGAGAGGAGAAAGAAGAGAAGGGGAGGGAAGGAGAAGGAGCAGGAAGAGGGAGATAAACAGGAGGGGAAGAAGGAATAAGAGGGGATGTGGAAGAGGGAAGGAGGAGGAGAGAGAGGAGCAAGGAGGGGAGAGTTTGGGGAGGGGAGAAGGAGATGAAAGCCCCCTTCCCTGAACTTCAGAGTTTTCCTCTTCCTCTTGGGGAAGATGGTCTCCCCAAATGGCCGTCCTGCAGCTTCCCTAGTTCAGGCGGCACCCTGGACACATCTCCTGCCCAGGACGTCCTAGGTCCGTGAACGGCCTGAGGCCCCATCGGCCTTCCCTTTCGGAGGGAGATCTGGGCCAGGGCCAGGGCTTAAGTGGGAGGCCCTCCTGGCCTTCCCCTCACGATCTTCTCTTTCTTCTCCAAGGAGGCTCCTTTTCCAGGAGGGAGACGGGCAGAATTCGGACCAGGAGAAGGTAACCAGTTCCTTATTTCGAGGGCTAAGAAACACTCCCTGCCCATTCTTTGGGGCCTGGATGTCCTGTGACCTCGTGCTCGTGAAGAAGGTTTCGAGGGCCAGGAGATTCAGAGGCTGAGGTGGAGGCAGCGTGTAGACCAGGGGTGTCAAACTTGATTTCATTGAGGGCCACATCAGGGTTGTGTTTGACCTCGGGGGATGCTGTGGGGGGCTTGGCTAGCTCAGTGTCACTTGTGTTGGGGTGATGGTGGTGAAGCCTGTACTGGGCCAGGTGTGGCAGGTGTCTTGTCTCCAGCTCCATTTTCAGCTGTGACGACCTCCTGCAGCCCTCTGCTAGGGAAAATGGAGCTCCGTTTTCACTGCCAAAGGCACTGCAGGCCGGCCCATCATTGTTAGCAGGGCGGCCCCACGTGGGTCAGGTCTAAGCACCTCACGGGCCGCATCCAGCCTACAGATCCCTTGAGTTTAACACCCCCGCCCCTGGTATAGACAGTTGAGATCAGGAGGGGGAAAGGGGGGAATTGGAAACATCCATCGGGATATCCGGGCGCCCTTCCCGGCTGCCGGGGGATCCTGGGCTTTTTAAGGGCCCTTTTTCCAGTTGCCAAAATGAAACTCGTGAATTAACCCACCAACGGGGTCCTGATCTCGGCTTGCAACGGTTCTCTTAGCAGCCTATATCACAACTTCACATTTTTAAAAAAGGGACTTGGGGCCGCTTTTCACTCCGACGACCGTTGCAGCCTCCCTGTGGTCACGTGAGAAAAATTCAGGCCCTCGGCAAGCGGCTCGTATTTATGACGGCGGAAGTGTCCCGGGGTCACATGATCCCCTTTGGCGACCTTCTGACGAGCCACGTCAAGGAGGGAAGCCAGATTCATTTAACAACCGTGTGACTAACTCAACAGATGCAATGATTCGCTTTCCGACTGTGGCAAGAAAAATCGTAAAATGGGGCAAAAGTCACTTAACAAATATCTCACTTTAGCCACATAAATTTGGGGTTCAATTGTGGTCATAAGTCGAGGACTTCCGGTAGATGAACCACAGCCTCATGCCACTGGAAATAACTTTCTCTTTCCCTTTCTTTTTTCTTTTCTTTCTTTTCTTTTTTCCTCTCTTTTTCGCTTTCTCCTTTTCCTTCTCATCTTTTTTCTTCTTTCCTTCTTTTCTCTTTCCTTCTTATCACCTCCTCTCTTCTCCTCCCCTCTTCTCTCCCCTCGTCTTTTCTCTTTCATTCTTCTTTCATTCTTTTCTCTCTCATCTCCTCTCCCCTCTTCTCTTCTCTCCCCTCTCCTTCCTCCCTTTTCTGTCTCCTCCCTCCCCCTCCTTTCCCTTCTCCTTTGTTCTTTTTCATTCTTTTTTCTCTCCTCTCTCTCTCTTCTATCTCTCCCTTCTCCCCCCTTCCTCTCTTCTCCTGTTTTTTCTCTTTTGTTCTTTGTCATTTGTTTCTCTCTCCCCTCTCTTCTCTTTCCCTTCTCCTGTCTCTCCCCTCCCCTCATTTCTCTTTTGTTCTCTTTCATTCTTTTCTATCTTACCTCTCCTCTCTTTCCCCTCTCATCCTCTCCCCTCCCCTCTTTTCTCTTTCATTCTCTTTTGTTCTTTTCCCTCTCCTCCTCTCCCCTCTTGTCTCCCCTTCTCCTTCTCTTCTCTATTCTCGTGCCAGAGCTCAGAATTGTCCTTGTTGGGAAAACCGGTGCTGGGAAAAGTGCAACGGGGAATGCCATCTTGAAGAGAAAAGATTTCGTCTCCGAGATGAGTCTCCAGACCGTAACCCGAAGCTGCCAAAGTGGGGAGAGGCAGCTGAAGTACCAAAAGATTGTGGTGGTTGACACGCCCGGAGTTTGCAGCACTCAGTTCTCCGAGGCTGAAACCTCTGCCGAGCTTAAGAACTGCCTGCAGTTGTGTCCACCGGGCCCCCACGCCATTATCCATGTCCTTAAGGTCGGGACTTTCACCACGGAGGAGAAGAAGACTGTTCGGGTCCTGAAAAGTGTTTTCCAGGCTAACGCCCTCCGCTACTTCATCATTTTGTTCACCGGGAAAGAGGACTTGGAAGGGGAATCGCTCGAAAGCTTCATCTCTGTCCAGGACAAAGAGCTGAAGGCACACATCGCGGACTGTGGGAACCGGTGCCTGGCTTTCAGCAACCGGGCCGAAGGGGCAGAACGAGAGGCTCAAGTGGAGGAGTTGATCCAGATGGTCCAGGATCTGGTGGAAAAGAACCAAGAGGCTCCGTATTATTCTGAAGAAACTCAAAAGGGCTTCATTTGGAGGCTCCCCCTGTTCTAAGAGAGATGGGGAAGATCCCCCCCCCCCCCCACTTAACCCAGGGGTCTCCAACCTTGGCAACTCTAAAACCTATGGACTTCAATTCCCAGAATTCCCCAACCAGCAAGGGTTCACCAGAATGGATAGGGCAAGAGAAAGAACGAATGCAGATAAAACTACTTTATCACATTTTTTCATAGTTTAACTTTATTGGTAGAAGGTGGGTATGCAGTGAACATAATGTCAACTCGGAAGCACGGAAACTTTCACTAGCTGTGCCGATACAACGTATCCAATAAACATGTGCTTTGAGGAATCCACCTGCCTCGAAGTTCTGATTGGGAAGGCCGGCGCATAATATATCACATTTTTGAAAGGCAATCTTTATTAGCAGATGGTGGGTATGTAGTAAACATAATATAGCAATAGCACTTAAGATTTAGACTCCACTTTACAGTGCTGTACAGCCCTCTATAAGCAGTTTTAGAGAGTCAGCCTCTTGTGCCCCCAACAATCTGGGTCCTCATTTTACCCACCTCGGAAGGATGGAAGGCTGAGTCTACGTTGAGCCGGGTGAGATTTGAACTGCCAAATTGCAGTCAGCAGAAGTTGCCTGCAGTACTGCACTCTAACCATTGCACCACCATGTCTCATATATCACAAAAATATATCACATTTTGATAGGGAAACTTTATTAGTAGATGGCGGATATGCAGTGAATAATAATATATCTTCAGAGTGGGGAAAAATGCTGACTGAGGCATTCTGGTAATTGAAGTTCACAAGTCTTAAAGTTGCCACCGTTGGAGACCCCTGTGTTAAGGGTCGTTGCAGCCACATCCCTCTCTTAAGTAGGTTGTTAAGTGTGAACTCCCTGGTGGCCTCTGAAGGAGTCTTGTTCCTTCTGGGGACTGAGGCATAAACGGAAGCATAGAATCAAAATCACATGAATATTAATGTTATAAAAACCTTAGTAAGGCCACACCTGCTATCCTGCATCCAGTTTTGCTCACCACATTACAATAAAAGAGGTTCTGAGACTGGAAAAAGTGCAGAAAAGAGCAGATAAGGTGATTAAAGGCCTGAGGATTAAAATTATGGATGGAAACTAATCAAGGAGAGAAGCAACCTAGAATTAAGGAAAACTTCCTAACAGCGAGGACAATTCACCAGTGGAACAGTTTGCCACCAGAAGTTGTGGGTGCTTCATCACTGCAGGTTTTTAAGAAGAGACTGGATTGTCACTTGTCTGAAATGGCAGATGGTCTCCTGCTTCAGCAGGGGGTTGGACTAGATGACCTCCAAGCTCACTTCCTTTTTTTTATTGAAAAAGTTTTATACAAACAAATTTTCCCCCTTTTTACCCTCCCGCCATATAATGTAAATCACATACAAATACTGTACCCCCTCCCCTCCCCTGTCTTAAAGTAGATTTCTCATTCAAATATTGTACCCCTCACCTCCCAACAATCATAGTATAAGTTTCTCTTAAAGTAACAATAACCCAATAACCCCATCATCTAAATTAATTAAACATATATAAATCATAATATAGGTTTCTCTTAAAGTAACATCTCATTAATCCCATCTTCTAAATTTATTATGCATATATATTTCCCCACCCTCCACCCTAACCCTCCCCCACCTCCCAATCAAACCCACCCCCCTGACTTCCGCTATACACCACTCTAACAATTCCAAGCATCCCATATATTATTTACTCTGATCATCTGTCAATCTAAACATTCTTACCTAAGGCTACATAGTACGTCCTAGTGTGATATTTATTCTGTATGTAATCAATCCATTTTACCCATTCCTGTGTATAATTCTCCTGCTTCTGACCTTTTAAGAAAGCTGAAATTTTTGCCATTTCAGCGAACCCCGCCACCTTCTGAATCCATTGATCAATTGTCGGTAAAAAATCTTTTTCCCAATGTTGCGCAATCAACAACCTAGCTGCTGTGACCATATACAAAACCAATTTTGTTTCCCCTTTAGTAAAATCCTTAGTTATACCCAATAAAAACATTTGCGGAGTAAATTGTATCCTTTTCTTAAATACATTCTGCATAACCCACCATATTTTTATCCAAAAAGCTTTAACCTTATTGCAAGTCCATCACACATGAAAAAAGGTAGCATCTAGACACCCGCATCTCCAACATTTTGGTTGAACATTTGGGTACAAGCTCACTTCCTGACTCTATTCCAAATTGAAATTGAATTGATGCCAGAGCAGCATAAAAAACACTGGGCGGGGAGTGTTGAGCCGAAGTCGCAACAAGACGACGTGTGATCTCAATGTTTTGAGATCGCAGTCGAAACTTTTGCCACTGGGTGGTCCAAATGGACCTAAACTGTCCTGCAGAGACGGTGAACAGGAAGAATATGTCTTGCTGATGTCAGGGACGTCGCAAAGTCCCTGATCAATCCAAGAGAAGTTCTTCAAGCCGGTGACAAAAAACCCAGCCATTAGGCTGATGAAGTCATGGCGGCTCCAAAACGGAAGGATACGGAAAGAGAAAGTGTTTCCAGCTGGTGTGGAATTTTTATTGTTTTAAAAGTGACTGCCTATAAAAAACTTAAAATTAATTTAAATTGGAGAACAGAAGAAATAAGCAGCGGAATTAAATTTGGACTGGTTTTGGACAGTGGGTTATCTTACTTTTTAAATGTTATGTTCATGGATGGAATTTATGCAAGCCTTTTAAAATGAATGGATTAAGTTTTCTTCTATTTTTTTTTCTATTCTCTGTAACCTATGGACTAAAATTCTCCTCTTTCACTACTGTGGGTGTTTTTCTTAACTCATTTAAGAATTGGACTTTTTTTTAAACTTGAAATACAAAAAGGATACAAAAAGAAACAAAGAAAATTACAACATTGCAACAATAACACTGCTACTCGGAGGCTAGAGGTTTGTGTATTGGAAACAAAATGCTTTTATTTATTTTTTTCACTGATTATCCTGGCTTGGCACTTCGAGGTCTCACTGCTTGTTTATAGAGAGTGATAAGAAGAAAAGCACACAGATGTTCCTTTGAAGTATATTTCTAACTAGAGAAAGGTGAAAATGAAATGTTATTGTGAATTTATGCTTAATCCTGTTAAAACCTTCTAAGCTAGAGCAGCAGTGTTTGTTAGCTGGAGATAATGGCACAATTTCAACAGCAGAAAGAAGTTTTAAGTCTGCAAAATATATTTTCAGAAATACAGAAATTATCAGATACACGTGAGAGGGTAGAGAAGAAGTTGGAAGACTTAGTG
Source organism: Natrix helvetica (assembly GCF_964273705.1). Classification (NCBI taxonomy): domain Eukaryota; kingdom Metazoa; phylum Chordata; class Lepidosauria; order Squamata; family Natricidae; genus Natrix; species Natrix helvetica. Next base: position 274,039 of record NC_138555.1, on the reverse strand, counting down.
CATCTAACAGCAAAATATGATGAAGAAGTCAAAGATATTCAAATGGAAAAAATGGCAGTTAAAATCCTAAAAATCCTAAAAATTAAAGAGGAAAATGAATATAAAGAAATTAAAATTGCTGATATTTATGGTGATTGGTTTGTCTCTGAAAAGAGAAAGAGTGGAATACTGAAAAAGGAATTAAATGGAGGGGAAATTTACCCCAGATGGCAAGATACAGAAGAAGAAAAAAGAAAAGAATGTATGGATTTAAAGAGAGAAATTTTATTAGCAATATCATTGATAACACTACCGACAATCAAAGATAAGCTGATTAAGGAAACAGAAGAAGGGCATCGAAATCACATGAGAGATTTTATAAGCAAAGAGTTGCTAAGAGGAGTCCATACAAAGTTGATTAAGGAGATGATTAGAGGACTGACACCACAAATGGCAGAAGATATGAGACTGTTTTGCTACTGGAAAGATACAGGTTGATAGATGGAAGAGTATAATTTAAAACTAGTTAAACCTAGTGAAATTTAGTGACAATAGATATAGTTAAATAATTGATAATGATAATAATGTATACAATGTGTAATGTTATGATAAGTAATAATTGGATATGAATATTGAATGGTACCCATGAAAGGAAGATTAGAAATCCTTTTGGATTATATATAAAGGTTAATAATATATATATTATATATCAGAAAAGAGGACTTTGGACCACTGAGCAACAGACCAGGTCTGTTTTTCTTTAGCCCAGGTAAGACACTTCTGACGTATGTTGTTCAGGAGCGGCTTGAAAAGAGGAATACGACATTTGAAGCCCATGTCCAGGATCCGTCTGTGTGTGGTGGCTCTTGATGCACTGACTCCAGCCTCAGTCCACTCCTTGTGAAAGTCCCCAACGCTTTTGAATGGCCTTTCCCTGACAATCCTCACCAGGCTGCGGTCATCCCTGCTGCTTGTGCACCTTTTTCTTCCACACTTTTCCCTTCCACATAACTTTCGATTAATGTGCTTTGATACAGCACTTTGGGTTAGGGTTAGGGTTAGGGTTGCATTACTGAAATAAATGAACTTTATGCACGATATTCTAATTTTTTGAGTTTCACCTGTACATCTTCTTTAAGTCTGTATATCTTTTTATATATCTTTATATTACATTATATAATTCTATATATCTTCTTCATATATCTTTATATATATCTTTATGTAATCTTCTTTCTATAATTTTATATAGCTTTATACATCCTTATAGTTTTCTCCTTTCCCCCTTTTATACTTCTTTTTATGTAGTTTGTATTAATATTTTATCTCCGTCATTTGAGAGCTGAATAAAACTTATTCTGAAAAATAAAAGGCCTTACGGTGGCCGAATAATGCAGTCAGGAGTCAAAAGTCTAAGCGCTCCAAGACAAGCCGATTTTTTTCTACTTGCTTGCACTTTTTAATTCGGACACTTTACATGCATCTCAGATTGATAGTCCTCTGTTTTTCAGAGGTGGATTACAACTATAGCACTGACCTTCTCTTTCTCCAGATCCAAAGCTGGCAACTTTAAGACTTGTGGACTTAAACTCCCAGAATTCCCCAGCCAGCAGAGAGAATTCTGGGAATTGAAGTCCACAAGTCTTAAAGGAGCCACATTTGTAAACTCCTAAAGTGTCAGCAGAATAAACTCCATATTGGAATTTCTCCATTGCCCTAAGCTTTTTCCTTAGCTGTTTCTTGGAAAAAGCAAATTCAGAGGATGAACTGTAGAGGTGGGGGGGGGGGTTGCCAGAGGGAAGGATTAAGGAGGGGCTGGGAGAAACAGACCCCAAGCCAAGCAGAGTCCACTAAGTCCTGCCCGTCGTAGAGACAGCAACATGGCTCTACCATCTGAAATATGAACAGAAACCTTGACGCAAAAAACGCAAACACAGTGAGGGAGGCAAACGGCATCCTGGCTTGCACAGGGACTGACCATTGTGAGAATCTTCCTGCCATTGCGCAGAGAGTTGTGACACTTTCCCATCAAGCTGTTTAGAGCCGCCATCGAGCACTCTGGGCACTCCGCCGCTGGGCACTTCCTGGCAAGGCAGACGAAAGATGGAGAATTCAGGACAGAGATGGAGATTTGCCAAACCTGGAAGTCCTCCCAGAGGGCAACACATTTCTTTGGGGGGGGAGGGGATTCCAGAAGCACAACCCATGGGAGGCAGAGGTGGGATTCAGCAGGTTCTGACCGGTTCTGCAGAACCAGTAGTGGAAATTTTGAGTAGTTCAGAGAACTGGCCCCGCCCCCATCTATTCTCTGCCTCCCGAGTCCCAGCTGATGGGGAGGAAATGGGGATTTTTCAATATCCTTCCCCTGCCACGCCCACCAAGCAATGCCACGCCCACCAAGCCACGCCCACAGAACCGGTAGTAAAAAAAATTTGAATCCCACCACTGATGGGAGAAGGTCACTGATTGACAGCGAGGATGGAGGGGACCTTAGATATCTCTTGAGCTGGGCGATTGTCCTGCAAACATTTCACAACCCAACTAGGGAACATCATCAGTGCTAGAAAGAAAGGAAGGAAGGAAGGAAGGAGGGAGGGAGGGAGGCGGTAAGGGGCTCCTTTGTTCTCTCTGAGCTGAGTGGTTTTCCTGCAGACGTTTCACAACCCAACTAGGGAACATCATCAGTGCTAGAAGGGAGGGGGGTTTGCAGAGAGGAGGAGGAGGGGACTGGACAGCCACTTGTCTGAAGTGGTATGTCTCCTGCTTAAGGATTGGGTTGGACTGGATGATCTCAAGGTCTCTTCCAACGTTCTATGATTCTGTAAGGGTCTCCTGCAGGAGGAGGAGGAAGGACTGGGGGTCCTTGGTGCTCTCTGACCTAGGTGGTTTCCTTGCAGATGTTGCATGACCCAACTAGGAAAGATCAGCTAGCTGGGTGACTTAGGGGCAGTCGTTCTCTCTCAGCCCGGCCCGCCTCACAGGGCTGTTGTGGGAGAGGAGGGGGAACGCCCGTAGGATTTGTTCCCCCTCTTGAGGGTTTCATAGAAAGAATAAACGGGGGAAATGAAGGAAGGAAGGCAGGTAGGTAGGAGGCTGAACAGACCCTTGTCTGAAGTGGAATCAGGTTTCCTGCTTGAGCAGGGAGCTGGACTAGAAGACCTCTACGGTCCCTTCCAGCTCTATTCTGACTGACTGACTGACTGATTGAAACGAAACTCTGCCTCCCGCTTCCCCCCCTCCACGCCCTCCCCCCACGCCTCCACTCCGACGACGCCGGCGCTTAGGACCCAGGAGGCGGTCGGGGCTCGCTGGGAGGAGGGAGTGCTGGATGGCTGCGGGGAGGGGGGGGCTGAAGGGGGCCGGGAAATCAGCGGCGGCCCCCTCCCCACCCCTGGAAAAGACAAGGAAGGCAGCGAGCGAGCGGCTGGAGCAGGCAGGCGTGGAGGATCGTGGGCTCGCCTCCACGCTTGCCCGCAGCTCTGCTTTTTTGCGCAGCCGGCGGGGTGGGGTGCTCCTCCAAAGCTTCTCGGGGGTCGCTTGGCCCAGCCGGGTGTGGGGTGGGGGATAGCCCCCCTCCTCACCCCCCCTCCAAGGCGGGCTCGGGGGGGGGGTGTCGTGGGATGGGGAGAGAGGAGCCGACGGGCCGGGAAGCATGGGCGGGGGGCGGGGGAAGGCTGGCAGGTTGAGTCGGGGGGCGTCCGGGGCAGGAGGAGGAGGAGGAGGGGGTGGCCGCTGAGAGGAGAAGGGGTGCGCCCCCTCCCCGACAGAGGCGCGTGATGTACGGGGAGCGGCCCTGCAGCCCCATGGATGGGGGGCGCCCCTCCAGCCTCCAGATGTTCGCCGGGACGTCCTCCCTGCACGGGGTGAGCCACATCTGCGCCGCCGGCTCGCTTTCCCTGCGCCGGGCGGTGTGGGCGCTGTTCTTCGTGGGCTCGCTGGCCCTGCTGGGGCTGGTGTGCGCGGAGCGCGTGGGCTACTTCTTCACCTTCCCGCGGGTGACCGCCGTGGACGAGGTGGCGGCGGCCAACCTCACCTTCCCGGCCGTCACCCTCTGCAACCTCAACGCCTTCCGCTTCTCCCAAATCACGCGCAACGACCTCTACCACGCGGGGCAGCTGCTGGCCCTGCTGGACGGCCGCGCCGAGGTCCGCGGAGCCCCCTGGGCCGACCCGGAGACCCTGGCCGCCCTGCGGGACAAGGCCGACTTCAGGGGCTTCAAGGCGCGACCCTTCGACATGGCCGAGTTCTACAACCGGACGGGCCACGACCTGCGCGAGATGATCTGGCACTGCCGCTTTCGGGGGGTCGCCTGCAGCGCCCGCAACTTCACCCTGGTGAGTGGCAGCCTGGGAGGGGTGGAGGGGCGGGGGTCCCGGGGCTGGAATTTGGGGTTGGGGGGGCTGTGGAGAAGGTCTCCTCTTTCCATCTGCCGACGCCCCCTCCCACTTTCTCGCGGCTTGGACAGTCCTTGCAGCCCTCGAATCACGAGCTCCAATTTAGGTCGCTAAGCGAGACGTTGGAAAATGTTAAGTGCCTGCCTCCCCCCACCCCCGTTTGCTTGTGGGTGGGGAATGATGGGGAGTGGTCCCACGGCTGGAACGGGGAGGGGGGGTCCATTGAGAAGAGCCACCCTGCAGAGAGCTCCAACCTCCTCCGTCCACCTGCATTCCTTGTAGTCCTCGAATTAAGACCCCCAATTTAGGTCACTAAGTGAGACATTGGAAAGTGTTGATGAATTCTTCTTGCCCCGTTGGTGAAGGAAATCTGGGCAGCTTTTCAACCAATCGCAGGGTCGTTAAATGAAGCGCCCCCTCTCCCCATTGACTTGGCTTGTGGGTGGGGAATGATGGGGAGGGGTTCCATGGCTGGAACCATAAATCCCGGCGCAACCCCCACCACCACCATCCCACGTGCTGGACAGTCCTTGTAGTCCTCAACCTACGACCCCAAATTTTGGTCCCTAAGCGAGACGCTGGGAAATGTTAATGATTTGCCTTGCCCCGTCAGTGAAGGGGGAATCTGGGCGGCCATTCAATCATCCGCAAGGTTATTAAGTGAAGCGGGCTTCTCCCTCCCCTCAGAAGAGGAATGACCCCCCCTCAGGCGGTGGAATCAGAAATGGCGTCGGAGCAACTGAATGTTTTGATGGCAGGACTCCCAGGGGGATGCCGCAACGGTCATAAGGGTGAGACATGATCCTTTTTGGGGGGCCGTCGTAACTTTGGTCGATAAGCGAGCGGTCGTAAGTCGAGAACTATTTGTGTTTGTCTCTGGGCTGCTCAGGGGAGGGTTTGGTCTTCAGTGGAGGTGCAGAATTGTGGGCCAAATGGGGCCCACCGAGAGCGAGAAATGGGGAGGATTGGGGGAGGAGCCTGAAGGAAGGGGGGGCGACCCCCTCCCCCAATTCTGGCATCTTCCTGGAAGGGCCAGCCTCTCCCTCCTTCGTTCCTGCCAGGCCACGTGTGGGCATCTCGGTGGTGGGAGGGGGGAGGAGCCCAGGAGCCTCTGTGAGGTCAGCAGGAAGGAGGAGAGGTGGGCCGGAAGCCCCCTCCCCAAAGGAAGGAACCCATTCTCCCTGAGAAGGGTTTGAAAGTGGGGGTCTGCTTAAGCCTTGGACCCCCACTTTTCCCAGCCAAGAGGGGAGGGGAGGCAGCAGCCCCCGCCACCCTCGGGCCTCATCAGTGAGTAGAAGTCCCTTCACGACCGAGCCCCAAAGGGGGGTTCTTCACTTCCTGTGCCCCCCCCCAATCTTTTTCTCCCCACTGCTCAGACTTCGAGTGGCTGAGGAGCACCGGACCTGCCAGGCAGGATTTTTCAGCCTCCCCTTCAGCCCCTGGCCCAGGACTCTTCCCCCCACCCCCAACCCCACCCCAAAGGTTCCTGGGTGCCGGGGTGGGCCACCCACCCCCACCTGTCCAAAGCTCATTTAATTTAATTTAATTTAATTTAATTAGCACTTCTAGACCGCCCCCTCTCCCAAATGGGACTCGGGGCGGTGTACAGTCCATATCAAAAACATCATACATAATAATAACAATTAAAAATTATTAAATGGATAAATACATAAATAAGAGGAGGATAAAATAGACAGAACTGTAATTGCTAAATAAATAATTTAAAATATACAAAATTTAAAACCCCAGTGTCCTATAAAATTCAGTCCCCTAAAAAACCAGTAGGAAATATATATGCCAGGAGGTAGATGTTAAGAATTATGCCAGGCCAGCCAGTCGGAACAGGTGGGTCTTCAGTTTCTGCCGGAAGGAGCGGAAGTCAGTGGTGGTTCTAATGTCGGGGGGGAGGTCATTCCAGAGGGTTGGGCCCATCACAGAGAAGGCCCTACTCCTTGGTGTCGCCCGTTGGCATTGCCTAGTGGACGGCACCAGGAGAAGCCCCTCCCTGTGAGAGCGAATTGGCCGCAGGGATGTATGTGGGATGTATATGTATTGGCTCAGCCACTTTGCCAGGCCTAACTGCCGGGCACTGCGCTGGGTCCTTAGGGCTGCCCTGCAGGAGGAGGAGGAGGGGTCCCTCTGGGATAGGCGCTGAGTCGGATCACGGGCTTTGAGGGTGGGCTTTGGAGGCTCCTTCTGCTGGTAGGAAATAGCCAGCCCCTCCCTGTACCCTCCGGCCCCTGGGGGTGCCACGAATGATGCTTTTCTCCTTTTTTGGTTTCGTCTTTCCCCCCTTCGTGAGTCTCTGCCCAAATGGGGAAGGGGCTGATAGCCCAGGGATGAGCCGAGGGGGATGGGGGTATTCCCCCCCCTTTGGAGGCTGAGCCCAGACTGTCAATTCTGGGAAGGACCGCGAGGAAAGTGGGGGCCAGGACTTGGTGGAAGTGGGGGCTCCTCTGGAAGAGGTGGGGCGTCGCCCCCTCCCTTCAAGCCCCACCGTGCTGCTTCTCCGCACAGCTCCAATCGGTCGGAGGACTGGGCTGGAGGGGGTGGGGTATATCTATCGTAGGGACGAACCTCCAGGCTCAGGAACAGTCTATCCCTCGTTAGCAGAGGATGCTTCATGCGGCACCAGCGACCTGCTTCAGCCCGAGTGGGTTGGGCACCTCACCTATCACCCCTTGCCCATGGGAAGCCTGGACAGATGGCATTCCTGCAGGGGCGAAACTGGCAGGATCTTTCGGAGCATCTCTTGAGTTCCCATTCTGGCATTGCCGGAAGACTCTTCCTGGCCTCCTTGGAATCCCCCCCCCCCTTTGGCACCCGCTCCAGTCGCTCTTCTTGGGGTTGTCTGTTGCCATGGCGATCTTCCCATCTTTGGAGGCAGCGGAGCCGGTTGCCATGGCAGCCTCTCGGGTGGGGAAGGGCCTTCCTGCTTCCTTCCCCCCTCCCCCCTTCCACGGGCAAAGTGGCTTTTAATCCTGAGGGTTCTAAGAAGAGGCTGGATGGACAGGCACCTCTCTGAAATGGTATTGCAAGGGGCTGGACTAGATGACCTCCAAGGTTCCTTCCAGGCTCCATTCTGATTTTGATTCTGGCCCACTGGGGATGGGAGCATCACTCCACAGCTGCAGCTTCCTTTCCCTGAATGCCTGCAGGATTAGATTGCTCTCTTCCGCTGGGATGCCCCTCCCTTCTCCTCCTCCTCCATAACCCTCATCTCTTCTAGTACCGATAAGGTTACCTAGATGGGTCGTGAAACGTCTGCAAGAAAACCACCAAGCTCAGGGACCACCAATGTCCCCACAGTCTTACTCCTCCTCCTCCTCCTCCTCCTCCTCCTCCTCCTCCTCCTCCTCCTCCTCCTCCTCCTCCTCCTCCTCTTCCTCCATCCTTCCTGGCCAGAGCTGCGGAGTGTTAAGGGTACCGCTCCTTTCGCTCTGGCCAGCCATTCACAGTCATCGATCCCCCTCCCCCCAGTAACGTCCCACCCACGCTACCCTGCCCTGGCCCTCCCCTCCCTTCTTCGCAAAGGCCTCCTTCCCTGCCTGCCCTAAAGGTGGAGCCACTTGGTCAGCCCTCCAAACTCCTCCCGTTGAAGGTTGGGGGGGGGTCTCCGGGGACTCAGAGGGACCCCGAGCGAGGGCTTCTCCGGGGCCTCAGCCCCGTTGCTGTAGAACAGAACGAAAGGGTGCCAACACTCTACGCAGGAAACCTGTGGAGGCCTCCTTGTGGCTGGAGAAGAGTCCCTGTGGGTGAACTGTAGCCGGTGGCATCTGAGGGTCCTGATGCCCATCCTCTTGACAGTGCAGGCTGTGCTGAGAAGGTCCTTGAATTGCGTCTGGGCGCTCCGTTGTCAGAGAGAGACAACCCTGTAGAGTGGTGTTTTTTCTAAGCCTTGGAAACCTTTAAGGCGGGGGAGGTCTTAAAAGGTGCCAGGGCAGTGGTGAGATCTATTTTTTTTTACTACAGGTTCTGTGGGCGTGGCTTGGTGGGTGTGGCTTGGTGGGGTCATGTGACTATGTAGTCATGTAACTGGGGGAATCAAAAGACAGAAACTCACTTTAACAATGTCCTGCTGGAGCAGGGTTGGACTAGATGACCTCCAGGTATCTTCCAGCCCTGGGTATCCTCAGAAGCTGTATCTAGTGCCAGGTTTGTAGTCCTTCCTTCCTCTCCTTTTTCTCTCTCTCACTCCCTCCCTTTCTTTTTCTTTCTTTCTTTCTTTCTTTCTTTCTTTCTTTCTTTCTTTCTTTCTCTCTCTCCCTTTCTTTCTCAGCACCCCACCCCAGCCCCCTGTTTTTGGCCTCGCAGACTTCAGGGAAGGCTGCTGGGAGCAAAAACGGACCCATCACCCCACCCCCGATTTTCTGGAGAAGCAGTAAAAAAGTGGCTTAAAAAGTTTTTAAAAAGAAAAAATTCCGAAGCGCATGTGTGATGTGCGATTGTCCGAACGGTTTTTTAAAAAAACTTTTTTTAGTATTTTTTGCTACCCCCCTTCTGTGAACCGGTAGCATATTTTACTACCCCCCTGCTCTGCCACAACCGTTCTGGCTTCGTGGGCCGGTGGGGAGAGAGGGAATGTGTCCGGGGTGAGCCCGCGCACGTACGCAGCTCCGTTTCTCACCCAAATACAGCTGCTCTCGCCTGCCCCTTCTGCGGCCCGGTTCCAAATGAGCTGTGGATCATGGGCCGCAGCCCGGGGGTTGTGGACCAAGCCATGCCACGCCCACCAAGCCACACCCACAGAACCGGTATTTTAAAAAATGTGAATACCGCCAGTGATGGGAGAAGGTTGCTGATTGACAGGGAGGATGGAGGGGGCCTTCGGTATCTCTAGTGGACCCTGTACATGAGAACGCGAAGCATCAAATAATTCCGCTCCTGCAGCGTAGCACGCCAAGCAAAAAGTTGGTCCAACTCTGATCATGTGATCGTTTACGGAGGAGATGCTGCCAAAACACACACACAAACACCGATAGATGCCCTTTTGTCACTTCGCACACACACCTCTGGGATTCGGGTGTCAGTCTGGCTGCTTTCTCATCAGTCTGGCAAATCCAGTTCCCAGCCACAAGGAGTCCTTGGCCGAGGCAGGGCGGGAGGCAGCCGGGTGCTCTGATGCGTACCCATGTGGGTCCTTCTCACTGCAGCATGCAGAACTCTGGGCGGGGACTCCTTGAGGTCTAGTGTCATGCCCTAGGGTGAAAGAGAGAGATGGGAGAGAGGGGGAGAGAGAGGGGGGGAGAGGGGGAGAAAGAAAAAGAGAGAGATGGGAGGGAGGGAAAAAGAGAGAGAGAGAGAGAGAGAGAGAGAGAGAGAGAGAGAGAGAAAGAGATGAGAGGGAGGGCAAAAGAGAGTGAGAGTTGAGAGAGAGAAAGAAAGAGAGATGGGGGGGTAGGGGGAGAGAGAGAGAGAAAGAGATAGGGGAGGGCAAAAGAGAGTGAGAGATGAGAGAGAGAGAGAGAGAGAAAAAGAGATGGGAGGGAGGGAGGGAGAAAGAGAGAGAGATGGGAGGGAGGGAGGGAGGGAGGGAGAAAGAGTAGAAAGAGATGAGAGAGAGAGAAAGAAAGAAAAAGGTGGGAGGGAGAGAGGGAGAGAGAAAGAGAGATGGGAGGGAGGGACGGAGGGAGAGAGAGGAGAGAGAGAGTGTGTGTTACCTGTTTCCCATAGAAAAGAAAACACCTGGAGTGAGTGACGCTGAGTTGGCCACACTCACCCAGATTCTGTGTCTCCTGGTTTTTTTGTTTTCTGTGGGAAACGGGTCCAAATGGCTCTTTGAGTGTTTAGGGTTGCCGACCCCTGGCCTAGCCGTTGAAAAAGTCTCTCTAGAGTAGCTGAGGAAGTTTGAATAAGCTACATTTTGCTCAGCTGAAGTCGGGAAAAGTTCTCCCAGGCAGAGCTGTAGCTGGGCCAGCCCCGTCCCTTGGCAAATAAGACCTGCTCTCTTCCATATGTCTCCTCTGTGCCCAGCAGTGTCTGGTGTGGACATGCTGTGCTCTCCCGCAGGGCCTGGGCTGGGAACCGTCGAATATTTCCTCCCCAGCTGCGGGGTGACCCAGGTTGTCCACACCGTCCCCTTGCCCAGGCCTTGTTGGAAGGCTGACCCACAACAGGCCGGCGATGGTCCAACCTCCAATCTGCATTTGAGGCAGAGAGAAGCAGGCCGGCCTAGCCGTTTCTGGTTTTCCAACCACGGAGTGCTGACCTCCTGCCGTCGGCTGGCATATCGTCCTCCGGGCTTTGCGCAGAGGTTGCGTGGACCCTGGTTAGCCTCTTCTGGGAGCTGGTGGGAAGGGGTTCTACTCAATGCCCTGGGCCTCCGGTGCTTCGGGGGACATCAGGGTGAAGGCGAGGGATGCGTCGGTACTGGCTACACCGGGGACCTTTCTGCCCCAGGTGGCTAAACCGCTTTGGTGTTGCACAGAGGTGCAGCCAGATCACCGCACTGGATGAGGAAATCTTAGATGCCTAGCTGCAGTGGGCAGTGCCAACACCAAGGGTCCGCCAACCATCCTATAGTACCTTCCCTTTCAAGCTCCGTACATGGCCCCGTCTTCTTGCTCCAATGAGCAGCCCAAATGACATGGATGCTTGGAGAACCAGGGAGCGGCAGGGGCTCTTGGCCTAGCAGAACCCCTCTTGCCAGCACTGGTGGGGCAGAGGAGGTGACTACTCAGTCAGAAAAGGGGAGCAGAGGTCTCCCACAAATTTCAACGCACCCCACTCCCTTGAGTTCAAGCAGTACTGTAGAGTGCTCACCACTACACCAGACAGACACAGGCTTTGAGGGAGGAGCGGCTTCCCAGCCAGGGACTCTACTGGCATCCTTTAGTGCGGCTTGCTGCTTACCTCCCTTAGTTGCTCCCACCTGACAAGGGAGGTGTCATGATCCAAGCCCCTCCCTCCACCAGGACTGGCATCGCCTGACTCCAGGTTCGACACACGATACTCCTGATGCAGTGGAGAGAAGTGATAGCGTCCCAGCAGCACAAAGCAAACCAAGCTGAAGGCGATGGAGGCTCGGGAGGGCGAAGCAGCCCCCAACATCGTGGCTTTTGCCAGCCGGTGTACCTTGCATGGCATTGGCCACGTGTTCTTGGGGGGACCGCTCACGCCACGGCGTGCTGCCTGGGCAGCAGCTATCCTGGCCGCCCTGGGGGTCGTTTTGTACCAGGTGGCCGAACGGGTTCAGTATTACGTGGGGTACGATCATGTCACTGCACTGGATGAAGGAGAGGGCCGGCGGCTCACCTTCCCGGCCATCTCGCTCTGCAACGTCAATCGTATCCGGAGGTCCCGGCTGACCCCCAACGACCTGCACTGGGTGGGTCGGGAGCTGCTGGGCTTGGAGCTGTCCGACTACCCGGCGTACGGCCAAGCCTTGGGATGGCTTGACCCAGAAGCCTCCCGGACCTTCCCCAGCAGGAGTTTCAACCTCCACGAATTCGTGGACCGGACCAGCCACAGCTTGGAGGACATGCTGCTAGACTGCCGCTTTGGGAACCAGCCCTGTGACGCCAAGAACTTCAGCCCCGTGAGTTCCCCACGCTCCTGCTCCAGGGCCACCCCTTGGCTGCAGTGCCACACACACCCCTCTTGTTCTGAGTGCCAGGCGACTGGAGCTGCTATGCCCCTCTTCAGCCCTGGGGAGTCCACCACAAGAGTCTGAGAGAGCCCGCGGCCCCTTCCTCTCCCCACAGCAGAAAAGCTAGCATTCCTAACTAGGAAAGTGCCCTCCCCTTGGCAGCAGAGATGGGAGGGGTGGGCGGGCTAAGCCCCCTGGCCCTGGGCTCCAAACCTGACCCTCAAGGGAGGAACGGAGGGGGGGGGAATTGTAGATCCAGGTGCCCAGAGACGTGATGGAATGGCACAGGTAGTGAGAACATGCTGGGTGCTTCCCTGGTGCCAATTCCTTTATTGGGAGGGCAGTGCCAAGCAGGCAGGGGGATTCCTGAGTCTCTAAGCAAACCCAAGGATTTTGTTCCTCCTCTGGGTTCGCTCCTGCCCCAGTGAAGCTCAGTGCCCCAAACGCTTTCCCAGCCCTCTTTTTTTCTCCAAATGCTGGGCAAAGGGGGCCACAAGAGGGTCTCCAGGGATGCCAAGGAATGACGTCAGGGCTGGCTGGTGGCGGCAGCCATCGTCCGCCCTCTTCCTCCTCTTTCCTCCCAAAGGACACTCAGGTTACACCTGGGCGCTATGTTGGCTACGTCAGTCGTATCTGGAGGAGGCTTATGCCAAGTCAGCACAATCTGAGCCGGCCGGCAGAGAGGCTGACAGGGAGGAGGGGGTTGGCACAGTTCAATATCACATCACTGCCTCCATTTGGGGGGGGGGGGCTGGGTGAGAAGGAACCCTGAGGCCATCTAGCCCGGCCCTTCCGTGTCTCCTTATTCTACCGAGCCTTGGTTTTTTGAGCTTCATATTCAGCACAGTTACTGCAGAATGCCCACCGGTCAGAAGCACCTGGTGCCTTGCCTGAGTCTACTCGCCAGGTGCCCCCCTTCCCTTTCTCCCTCCCTCCTTCCCCACGCTAAGAAGGGAAACTCTAATTCAGGCTTTGTAGCAACTCTGCTGGTGACGTCCGTCTGCATCTGCAGAAACGAGGAGGCCGGAGTGCCTTGACCCCGTGTCGAATCCACAGGAGTACCTCAAAGAACAATTGTGCAAGTGCAGGGACATCTGGGGAAGGAATGGCGCGAGTGGATGCGAAGTGAACGACTGTGGTGGAATGAAGACTCGGCAAGCGGACAGAGTTCCTCTCTGGACAAGGAGAGCTTGGAGGTCACCCACAAGCACTCCAGACAGTGGCTCCTCACAAGGAGGTTAAAGGCTGCCCTTTGCCCTTTTCCACTGCCCAGTTCCTAGGTTTTCTACTCAGCCCCCCCACCCACCCATCTCCCTTTCAAACAGATCTTCCAACTCTCTTGATACCTTTCCCCCCAGATTTCACCAGTCACTGTTATTTCCATTGTTATCTCCTCTTTGTCTTCTTCATCCTTCATTTCTACTGTTGACTTCTCTCTTTCTTGAGTGGTTGGCCTTTACTCATCACCCTTTGTATATTTCCCCCCTTTTTTCCCAATAATCTCCTTAAATCCTTTCTCCATGATGTCCTTTGTATTTTGAAAAAGTACATCCATCTCCTGCAAAGTTCCACTCATTTCTCCTTATAAAATATCTTATTTTGTTTTAGGAGATTCAACTTTTGTGCAACTTTTCAATACTCAAAAAGTATTTATTCAGTCCTTAAATTCCCCTTCAGGGGGTGTATTATCAGTTCCAGTAGTCCCAGGGGTTGTCAAAAGCCTCTTTCCATCCCTTTTACATGCTCAGTCTTCTTGCATGACATTCAGGTGTCTTTTTAATTAAACAGTTTCCTCATTTTTATATTTTGGGGTCTCCCATAATCATGAAATGGCTAACAAAATTCCAATATATATATATTCACAGTTTTTTGTATATGTGTAGTTTTCCCTTTCATCAATAGGTGGCAATCTCTACTTAAATTTCAGTATTGCTGCTGTTTGCTTATAAACAATTATAAATGATAAATGCCAATAAGAGTTTTGATTGGGGAAAATTGCAACATTTGGACAAAGAGTCCACAAATGTATCTGAAATAAGATTTTGCGAATTTAACCGTCACAATCGTTTGTCATCATCTTCTTCTGACCACTCCCATGATCCCTTGCTTTGGGGCGGAGTCTGGGCAGCTGAGTGGAGCTGGGTGTTTATTGGCCGGATGCCCTTCCTTTTGCCAATGCGGAGCTTTCTTCTGTGCTCAGAGGAAAAATATATCTTAACCGCCACAATCTTTCCCTGTAGGAAAAAGGCTTTTTTGTTATTAAAAAAAATTCTCTTAAAAACATAATAAAGGGAGACTTTGAAGGTCGGACATTGGAGGAAATTGGGGATTAAAGGAATTCCATCTTACAATTAGAGGAGAATGAAGTAAAGCCTTTAAATGGGGGACATATTGAAGGGTGTTTTCTGAACCCTGGATTAAAAAGTTTACTGTGTCAGCCTCAATCGATGGGTTAGAAAATGGATTTAAAGATGATTCTCATACAAGAATACAAGAATCAAAGATGTCACGCTGGACCCACAAAAGAAATCAATGGCTGTCTTAATGAATAAAAGGAATATACAAATACAGACTAAGATTTAGATGATTTCCCTATATTGGATTTAGGAAAGAGGGTTATAGCAGTAAAAGAGGCAGTAAAAGAGGTCAGAGGGGATGAAGGGGAAAAAATAAAGAAGTTTTTCTTTCAAAAAATGAAAGAAGTCAAGTTTTAGGGCATGATTTGAAGAGAGGAAAGATCAGGACTGTTAAAAGTAAAAGGAAGGAATAGAAAGTTGGCTTATTTGGTCAAAGTTAAAAGAGAGATGCCGTTATCTCTGGTCACTCGTAATGGACTTTTGCTGACAAAGGAAGGCTTAAGGGTTTGTTTATGGATAAAGGATGAGATTTGGGGGGGGGTCATTTTTTGTATTTGAAGAGGAGGTGATTAGTTTCTAAAATATTTTTCTAGTTATGATGAAGGGGAAGGTCGTTTTTATACATATTTTGTTCCTTTTCTTATGATATTCTTATTTTTTCTGTTTTCCTTTCCTGCTCTTCCTATTTTTTTGTATTCTTTTAAATTTTTATTAGGATTTGTCTTTTTAATTGTACATTTTAATAAATTGGTGTTTTGTTTTATTTTAAAAAAGGTATACATTTGTGCAAACTTTCTGCCCCAAATCTGCCCTGGGCAGTGACTTATTAGGGCCCTTTCTTATATTTGCTGCCTGGAGGGCAGGAATTGGGCTTTACAAAGGGGTCTTTTATCAGTTTTCACACTTACGACTCATGGGATCAAAATTCAGCTGCTCGGCAACTGATTCAACATTACAACGGCTACTGGAAGGTGTTGTGCAACCTTCCAACAAGCCAAGTCAAGGGGGAAGCCAGGTGCTCTAAAACAACTGTGTGACCAACAGGACAATGGCTGGGATTCGCTTAACAGCAGTGGAAAGGTCGTAAAACAGAGCAGAGGTCACTTAAGAACCGTCTCGCTTAGCGGCAGAAATGTGGGGCGCAATCGTGCTGGTTGGCTGGGGATTAACGGTTGACTCTTTCTCCTTGTGGGTTTTCATGGGCTGACTTCAATTGGCGGAAGGGTCCAGTCAGTGGGGAGTGGGCCGGGGGGAACTGGGGGAGGATGCGAAAATAATGTAAATAAATGAGATAGATTGCCTGTCGATACAAGCTCTGTCCAGGGCCCGTAGCAGAGGAGCAGTGCTTGGCCGGGGGCTCCGGTGGCTTCAGAGCTTGGAAAATCATGGACAGGTACAAGACCTGTGAGGAGGGGGCAGGAGGGGCAACCCCAGGCCCATCAGGTTCCCCAGGCGGGCAGCCTTGATTGCAGAGATGGCCAATCTCTCTCTCTTTCCACCTCTTTCTCTCCATCTATCTCTGTGTCCATCTCTCTCTCCATCTCTTTCCATTTCTCTCTTTCTCTCTTCCTCACTTTCCATCTTTCTCTCACTTCCTCTTTGTCTCTCTCCATCTCTCTCCCTCCTTCCCTCCCTCTCTTCGTTGCTCTCTTGCTCTCTCCATCTCTCTGTCCCTCTTTCTCTCTCTCCATCTTTCTCTCTCTCTCCATCTTTTTCTCTCTCTCTCCTACAGACACACATGCACACGCAGTGCCAGGACCTCCGGGTGCAGTGCCGTGCTTCCCCCTCCATGGGTCTGTCTCTCACTCCCCCCCCTTTCCCCCCCCCCCGCAGACCTTCACCCGTCTGGGAAAATGCTACACCTTCAACTCTCGTGCCAACAGCTACCAGCTGCTCACCACAGTGAAAGGTGGGACGGGAAACGGCCTGGAACTCATGCTGAACATCCAACAGGATGAGTACCTGCCCGTCTGGGGGGACACAGGTGAGTGCTCTGGACTCCTCCCTCCCCCCCCAGAACCTTGTGACCCTGTGGGCCCCAGCTCCCCCCCCCCCAAGAAGGGCAGCCCAGAGGCTCCGTTTCGCCTGTTGAGGGGGGGAGAGTTTCATCCCAGGGGAGGGGGGCAAGGGCTGGTCTGACCATGGAGGGGGGTCTTTGTTGCTCAATACACAGCAGTCAGGCAGTGGGGGGGTCTCCAAGGGGGATGGTGGGCCAGCAGCCTCCTCCCTGGCCTGGGAGGGAGAAAGGGCATCACTAGCCGGGGCAAAGTGGGCCCAGGACAGGAGCCTCCTACAAGCAGGGCCCAGGAGCCCCCTGTGGCAATGGGGAAGGGTCTCCCTCTTGACCAAGAAGAGACCCCTCCCCTCTCTCTGCCTTGTGGCAGATGAGATCTCCTACGAAGGCAGCATGAAGTTGAAAATCCAGTCAGAACCAATGTCAGGGTTCCAAATAGTATCCGAAAATGAATCAGAGTCCGAGGCAAAGGATTCCTCAAAGTTCCAATTGATGAAGAGATCCATGTTGGCCCACCTGGGAAAACCTGAATCTGAAAGCTTCCTGGGTTTTTCCCAACCCAGTTGAAAGTTAAAAGATCTTTCCCCCCCCCCCCCATCCACAGGCCCACCCCATGGCCCAATCTCCCACTGCCACGCTGGCAGTTCCACCCATCCAGTTCCGGTCAGGCGCAGAGGTTCAGAGACAAAGGATGACCTTGGCTTTCTAGAAAGAATATTGTTATGGCTATATTGCAACTAACTCCGTACAATCCCTCCTCCTATTTCCCCACAATAGTAAAATGCGTAGTAGAATAATAGAAAGGATGGCAGGCCTGAGATCCAAAAGAAAGCTGCAGGCCTGACAACCAGTTTGACTCGGTAGGATTGCAACCGAGATGAAAGTAGATTGTTTTAAAGATGCGCCACTGGCTGGACGCATCAGAGAAACCGTCAGATGTTTTCACAAATAAGAGGAATATATACAAATACAGACCGAGAGTCTGATGGGGGTGATTTTCCTATCTTGCAGGGGTGTCAAACTCAAGGCCCTTATGTGGTCGGATCCGGCCTGCGTGGCCAGCCCAGAAAATGTAAGGTCACTTTGACCCAGTCTACCCAGTGAGAAGAGGACACATGCCACCAGTTTGGGGAGTGGTGTCAACCTGGCCAGGCCCACCGAGTTGGCCACACCCACCCAATCAGCCTCGCCCACCCAGCCCACCAAGGCCAACCCCAGCCCTGATACCGCCCTGAATGAAATTGAGTTTGACACCCACCTCCCCCACCCTGCTCTTTGGGATGTAGGAAATGGGCTTGTAAAAGCATTGAAACACGTTGTGAGAAGGGACGAGGAAGAAAAAGGGAAGGAAGTCAGGTTTTAGGACATTCTTGGAAGAGAGGAAAAACCAAGATTGTTCAAAGGAAAAGGAAGGAATATAAAGTCGGCTTATTTGGTCAAGGTTAAAAGAGAGATGTTGTTCTCTGTGTGTGTGTGTGTGCCTTGCAGACGAGACCTCCTATGAAGCCGGCGTGAAGGTGCAAATCCACAGCCAGAGTGAGCCGCCTGCCATCGATCAGCTGGGCTTCGGAGTAGCCCCTGGCTTCCAGACGTTCGTGGCCTGCCAGGAGCAGAGGGTAGCCCACAGAGGGACACGGGGTGGGGGAGGTGGAGGTGCCCCCTTCCTCTCCTCCCCATTCCCCGAATCTGGGGACCGGATCCTGGGCTGACCCGTCGCCCTGCCTTTTGCCTCAGCTCTTCTACCTGCCAGCCCCCTGGGGGCACTGCCAGGCTAACCCCGCAGAGTCGGCCTTCTTCCCCAACTACAGCACTGCCGCCTGCCGGATCGACTGCGAGACGCGCTACCTGGCGGAGAATTGCAACTGTCGTATGGTGCATATGCCAGGTCAGGGTGGAGCAGGGGCAGGGGGGTGGGGGGGCTGAGCCGAGCCCCTTCTCCGGGCCAAATCAGAATTGAACTGGAATGGACCTCAGAGGTCTTCTAGTCCAGCCCCCTGCTCGAGCAGGAAACCCTTACAGCATCATAGAATAATGGAAGGGACCTTGGAGGTCATTTAGTCCAACCCCTGCTCTAGCAGGAGACCCTAGACCCTTCCAGACAAATTTAGTTGTTCAGAGGCTTCTTAAAAACCCATTGATGGAGCACCCAAAACTTCTGGTGGCCAGCTGTTCCACTGGTTAATTGTCCTCCCTGTTAGGAAGTGTTTCCTTGATTCTAGGTTGCTTCTCTCCTGAATTAGTTTCCATCCATTGCTTCTCGTCCTGCCTTTGGGTGCTTTGGAAAATAGTTTGACTCCCTCTTCTTTGGGGCAGCCCCCCAAATATTGGAAGATGCTATCATGTCACCCTTAGCCCTCCCCATCCTTATTAAATTAGACATAGCCAAATCCTGCAACTCATCTTCCTAGGTTGAAAGCCTTCGGGACCTTAAGCGCCTTAGCTGTTCTTCTCTGCACTTTTCCCAAAGTCTCGGCCTCCTTTTTGTGACCAAAACTGGACGCAGGGTTCCAGGGGTGGCCTTACTAAGGCTTTTACAAAGTGGGCATTCCCCCCCCCCCAATTTGGATACTATGCCTCTGTTTATGCAACCGAGGATCGTCTTAGCTTGTTCGGCACACGGCAGGGTCTTCAGGGGATCGACAAATGGGCGTCCTCTGAACTTTGCTCTTCCCCATGACAGGCAACGCCAACGTCTGCACCCCGGAGCAGTACAAGGAATGCGCGGATCCTGCCCTGGGTGAGTTGGGACCAGGGGTCGGTTGCTCCCGCCATTGCTGTCAGTTGGGGGTGCACCAACATTTCATGCAGCGTGATAGCTTCGTTCGTGCGCAAGCCAGACGTGCCCATTTGCACAAAAAGAAATCTGCGCAAAACATTAAAAAAAAGGGGGGGAAATTAAATGTGTGCAATGACAATTGTTCTGCGCGTGCGCAGAACTGAAAATCAAGATGGCGGCCCTGTAGGGGAACCGGTGGGGGGGGGGAGGTGGCAGGACTTGGTTGCTGCCGGTTCCACCGACCCAGGCCACCAAATCACTACTGGTTCGGCCGAATCGGTCTGAACCGCTAGGGACCCACCTCTGGCTGGGACCCTCCCGGGATTGGGAGGTTTTGTGGGGAGGGCACTTGTGAGTAACTCCATCCCCTCTCACCCCCCGTTTTTTTCTCCAGACTTCCTGGTGGAGAAGGACAACAGCTTCTGCTCCTGCCACACGCCCTGCGAGGCGGTGCGCTACAGCAAGGAGCTCTCGGTGGTCAAGATCCCCAGCAAGGCCTCCGCCAAATACCTGGCCAAGAAGTACAACCGGAGCGAGCAGTACATCATGTGAGCGGCCCCTGCCCTGCACGGGCTCCAGGCGTCCACCCCTCTCACCTGCTGTGGGCGGGTGGGGCCACTGACCAAGGAGAAGCCCACAACCCCCAGGCTGCAGCCCAGTACTGGACAGGGAGCCATGCGGAAGTGGGTGGCGGAAGTGGCGGACAAGGATGTGCACCTCGGCATCCCACCGTCCACGTGCTCGCACAGATACAGTTGCTCACGCATGCTCGCCCAGCTGCAGCTGCACACATGTACCCGCCACTCTCACGAATGGCCACCGATCGCACAAGCGCAGAGGCTTGCGGGAACTTGTCCCCTCTCCCCCTCCCATGCCAATCCGCAAAGGGCTCCAGTGCAGAAGGGGGATCTCGAAGGGATCCCAGGGGTGCCCGCTGCCCACTCCCTGGGCCAAAGCTACGGGTGACCTTCTGCCCTCCGGTCGCCAGGGAGAACCTGCTGGTGCTGGACATCTTCTTTGAGGCCCTGAATTACGAGACCATCGAGCAGAAGAAAGCCTACGAGGTGGCTGGCCTGCTGGGTGAGTGGTCAGGACGGGTGAATTGGGGGAGGGGGAGCTGGGCCCCCGAAGGAGAGCCGCCACCCTCTGGCTTTTGGGGCAGGGTGGAAATTCCACCTGAGGCTGGTTGGGAAGGGGGTGGATGGGAGAGATAAATGGAGGGAGGGATGGAAGATAGATAGATAGATAGATAGATAGATAGATAGATAGATAGATAGATAGATAGATAGATAGATAGATAGATAGATAGATAGATGATAGGTAGATAGATAGATAGATGAGAGAGAGAGAGAGAGAGAGAGAGAGAGAGAGAGAGAGAGAGAGAGAGAGAGAGACGGGAGATGGGTAGATACAGATAGATGGACAGATGGATGAAGGGAGGACCTTCAGGGCAGACTAAGGAAGCTGTCCGTGGCTCCGCAGCTCCCTCAAACCAAAGCAGCAAAGCAGATACAGTACTACGGCAGCGGTGCAGAGACAAAGGATGACCTTGGCTTTCTAGAAAGGAATTTTGTTATGGCTGCATGTCATCCAACTCCATACAATCCCTCCTCCCATTTTCCCACCGTAGAAAATGCATAGGAGGATAATAGAAAGGGAGGCAGTCCTGAGACCTCCAAGGACCACCTAACGCAACCCAGTCTCCCCAGGCTTTCCAAGCCTGGTCAATAATGGATGTGGACACCCGTGGTCAGCGTCCCAGGAACCGCTGCCAAGGGGAGGAGGAGTGGGCTGCTTTCACCCAGCCAAAATCAGCTCCAGTTTAGCAATGGGGGGATACGCCCTGCCCCAGGGCCGCCTGGGGAAATTGACACCTGGGCTCTGCGTCAATTACGTCCTGGGCTTGAGACCAGCATTTGAGTCAGGAGTTGTGGGGGCACAGCAGTTAGAAAGCAGAACTGCAGGCCAACTCTGCCCACTGCCAGGAGTTCGATCCTCATTGCATCAAGGTTGACTCGGCCTTTCGTCCTGCCGAGGTCAGCCGCTGGCTGTGTAAGCCACTTAGAGGGGGCCACAGAGCATTAGGCACGAGGGCTAGAGTGCTGTGAAATAGCGGCTGGTCGGCAGGCGGTCAACTCTGGGAGGTGCCCAGGAAGCCCTAACGGTGCCCCCTTTGCCTTTCCAGGGGACATTGGGGGCCAGATGGGTTTGTTCATCGGTGCCAGCCTGCTCACCATCCTGGAGATTTTCGATTACCTGTATGAGGTGAGTAGCACCGGCAGAGGGGAAGGAGTCGCTTGGCGTGACTTCTTCGAGCAGGGAGCTCTTCCTCACTCCCCACCAAAGCGGACGGGGGCAGGGCAAGGTCAGGCTGGGGGTGCCAGATGGAGGTGCCAAGCGCCCTCTTGTTCTGCCCCCTTCTTCGTTCTCCCCACTCGCCTGCAAAACCTCCGGCACCCTGCCACCCTGAGCCTGGCACCGTTTCTCCCACCCCCCCCACCTTCCCTCGACTGCTATGCCAGCCCTTTTCTCTTACGCGCAGGTGCTCCGGGACAAACTTTCCAGCTACTACCAGGGCAGGAAGGAAGCCCACCACAGCAATGGCGACAACCTGGTAGGGACCCCCTGTTCTGCCCCCCCCACCCCCACTTCCAGCGGGAAGCACAACCCCCCCTTTCCTCCAAATGAGTGCTTCTGAAGACCAGCTTGAGAAACAATTGGGGCGGGTCCTTTGGGGTCCTGGCAGCGACCGGACAGTTTGGAGGGGGGCTGTCGCGTTGGTGGGGTTCTTCCTGGAACACCCTTGATATCCCCTCCCGCTTTTCAGCGCTGGTGCCCACCTGCCAGGGGTCTCACCTCATTGCCGTTTCTCCATCCCTGCCCCCTTTCTCTCTCCTCCTTCCCTGCTTTCACCCCATCGCTGCCCCCCACCCTGCTTCCATTTGGCATCTCATCTGCGCAGGAGTATGTGGATCTCCCCTGCGGCCAGCTGCCCCCTCCGCCCAGGTAGCGGTGTGCTCCCACCCACCCACTCACACGTCTCGGGTGGGCTCCCTCTCCCCCTCCTTAGCCTCAGGCCGCCTGCCCTGGAGGGGGAGGGGGAGGTGGGGAGGGGCGGGCCAAAGCCGGGGAGAGTGGCACGACTCCCACCCACCCACCCACCGCCCCTCTTTCTCCCTGCCCACAGAGCGCCCGCCATCCGCTGCGCAGCCACTCGGACAGCGTCGTGGGATACCCCGCGGGTGGGCTACCTCGTCACACCACTCTAGGCAGCTTTGAGGAGTTTGCCTGCTGAAGAGACCCCCGCCCCTCCCACAAGGACGGATCCCTGGCCGGCTCCAGGACGGACAACTGTGGAGGGGCAGGACGCCCAACCAGGGAACTTTGCGCTTCTGGAGCATCGTGGCGAGTGGGAGCGATGGAAGACGGGACTGTGGGGCTCCTCCGACGGTCCCCTCCCCAAAATCTATGTTGATCTGTCATTAAAGGACCTCCTTGGGAACAGCACATGTGTTGGTTGTCTGACTTTGGGAGAAGCAGTGGAGAATCTTTGCCCGCCCACCCCTTGTTTGGTGTCTGCAATTGAGTAGGGGGGGGGCAAAGGAGCGAAAGAAACCCACCCACCCGTTTCCAGGCAGGCGAGGAAAACAGCACAGGAGGGAAAAGGAATAAAGCAGCATTTTATAGAATTCACAGCTATTCACATCAAAGGGGGAGGACAAGTTCTGGTCCCAGCTGCTTCCCCCCTCCCCCACCCCACCCCCCGGAAGGATTTGGCCTCCCGCGGCTGCTCTGGGAAGGGTTGGGGAGCCACGTGGCCCCCACCCCTCCGCAGCCCTTCTCCACCACGGAGGAGCGTCAAGGGGGGCAGAAGTCGGTGAAATACGGATGCTGTAGGGCGTCTTCGGCCGAAATCCGGTGCACCGGGTTGCATTTCAACAGGTTCTGCCAAGCCAAAGAGGAAAGGAGAGCAGGGACCCTCGAAAGAGTCCAGCAGAAATTGGGGAGATCCCCTCTGCCACCGTGGCCAGAATGGGGGGGGACGGGACGGAGGGAGGGGCGGAGTTGCTGGGAACTCACCTGTAGCAGGTCCCGTCCTGTCGTACTCAGTTTTGGCACCACGTTGACCAGTGAAGTTGTGGCAGGATACATGGGGTAGGGCTGAGAAGGAGTAGGCGAGGTGAGCGGGGGGGGGGGGGTGTTTCGGGCTCAGGGGTCAGCTGGAAGCCGCCCCCCACACACACAGCCCAAACCGCCCCCTTGGTGGGGAGGGCTACGTCCTCACCTTGTAATCGGGGAGTTTGGTCATGCCAGGCCACTGCTCTTCGGTGGGGGTCCCCAGCAGCGTGGAAGAGTCAAGGATTGGGGGGAGTGTTTGCTTGTCCTCCCCCCCCCGGGACCTTCCTCCTAACACGGCCATTCCCCCCTCCTCTAATGTTTCTCCCCCCACCCAGCAGCAAGGATATCGGAAGATGCGCTTCAGTTGGTCGTCCACGTCGTTGCCCGGGAAGAGGGGCCGCCCCGCGTTCGCCAGCTCTGGAGAGGGAGGGGGAGAGTCAGACCTCCCCAAATGGGCCCCTCCCCATCCTTGCTTCCCAAATGGATCCCGCCCCCTTCCCCTCCACCAGCTCGGCCTCACCAGCGAAAATGCAGCCGGCCGACCACATGTCGATGGAAGTGGAGTAGAGTTTGGCCCCAAAGAGGACGTCGGGGGGGCGATACCAGAGGGTCACCACCTATGGGGAGAGGCCCCTTCCCCAATCAATCGGAGCTCCAGGTCAGGGAGCGGAAGACCCTGCCCCCTTTCCCCCCAAATGAGGGACAGAGAACAGAGGCTCCCGAACAATTCTGCCGAGAACGGAAGGTATGTGGTCTCCTACTTGAGAAGGGGGTTGGAGTGGATGACCTCCAAGATCCCTTCCAACTCTGTGATTCTGTTATATTCTGTCAAATGCCCCCTTCCCCCCACATCCTGGAACAAACCATTCCCCCCTGGAACTCCTGGCAGGAGGGATGACCCTCCTGGGGGGGGGGATGCCTGAGGGGGAGGCTTCCTTCTTGGGGGTGCAAGAGTACCACTGGGGGGATGCCCCCCCCCTTCTCTGCCAAGGGCTTTGCTCACCTCCGCTGAATAACAGCGCACCGGGATGCCAAAGGCCCGGGCCAGCCCGAAATCTGCCAGCTTCAGCTCCCCATTCTGCCCCCAAGGGAAAAAAAATCAGTTAGTAGGGGGAGGAACCCCCTTCCAGCTCCCCATTGGGGGGGAGTGACACCCCCCCCACCAAATGCCCAGCAATTCGGCTGAGTGGGAGAAGCCTTGACACAAAGATGGATTTGGTCCATGGATTTGGGAGGCTCCCAACAGGAAGAGGGTCTCCCTTCCCAAATTGGACGGGGGGGAGGGGAGCCCCAGGGATGGGTTGCTGCCAGCGTTACTGGCTTCGCATGTGCAGTTGCCTGTAAATTGTTCTGCGCATGCCCGGTTCATTTTTAAAGGACTAAAAACCACGGCAGTCATGCCAGCAGCAACCAAGGAAGCAGTTCAGGGGCGTGGCCAGCCTGTGTCACTGCCGGTTCTTCCACCCAGGCCAACAGACCACTGCGAACCGGTAGCAACCCAGGGAGAGGTTGGGAGGGGAGGATGGGACCTCCAGATTTTGGTGCCAATTCTGCCCCATACACACTGGTACCCACCAGAGGGAGCCTTCCTGGCACGAGTGGCAACCTTTGCCCAAATGCCAGCCGTGGGAACATCCGGTGGCTACAGGGACCCCCTCAACGCAATTTCAGGGGGTTGGAATGGCAGTGCCCATCACTCAACCAAATCATGGGGGGGGGGGAGGACTAGAAGACCCCTCCCCGTTAAACTCACCCGGTTGATGAGGAGGTTCTGGGGCTTGAGGTCCCTGTGCAGGACGTTGCGGCTGTGGCAGAAGCCGAGGCCCTTCAGAAGCTGGTACATGAAGGACTGGGGGGGGGGGGGAAGGGGAGGCGGTGTTCCTGTCAGTCCCAGCAAAGGGCAGCCAGAGGTCCCACCAAAGCCCCCCTCCAGTCCCAAACAGTGGCCGTCCCCTGTCTTACCTTCACGATCTCTGGGTCCAAATCGCCATTGCAGCTGTCGAAATACTTCTTCAGGTCCTGCAGGGGGTCAGCAGAGGTGGGGGGGGGGGATCAGCGGAGGTGGGGGGGGGAATCCAGCCTCTTCCCCCCTCCTTCCATTCCAAGTAGAGGGGTGGAATTTAGGGGTGCTCACAAGTGGGGACCAGGAAAAGGGAGCTGGGCCGGTTGGGGTTGCGTCCGTTCGCAGGGAAACAAAAGTCCTTGAGTTACGATGGTTTGCTTAGTGACCGTTGAACATGCCAAGGGTGTTGAAAAAAATGAGGACCGTTAGGACCATGAGCAAAACTCATGGCCACCCGGTTGATATAACGACGGTCGCCGAGGAGCGATTCCACTTCTTCAGTAACCGTCAGAGGAAGCCCGATTCACTTAACAACCCGGTCCCTGAGTTTGATCCACCATGGGGATTTGCTTAACAACGGCGGCAAGAAAGGGCATAAAGGGGTGAAACTTACTTCACAAATGTCTCACTTACTGACAGAAATATCACGGTCGTAAGTCAAGGACTGCCCATTTGTTTAGCGGCAATCAACACCGTCCGCTCCCCCCTCCCAAACACAAGAAGACAGCCTCCCCCTTTCCTCCCAGCCCCTTTGGGGTGGGGGTGCAGGTCAGTGGGGAGAGGGAGGGGGCACAGGGGAAGGTGGGGCGTTGGCTGCGGAGGGTAGGGAGGGGGGCTCTTTCATCTCCGTGAGGGCCCAGACCCCCAATCGGAGGAGATTCGCATCTGAGGCAGAAGGAAGATTTTTTTGGGGGGGGGGGGTTGTCTCCTCTTACGCCCATCGCCTTACTTGGTCGCAGAATTCGAAAACCAACGTCAGCTTCTTGTCGCTGTGCAGGACATCATGCAAGCTGGAAAGGGAGAGGGAGGTAAGTCTGGGGGGGGGGGCATCACCAGCATCCCCTCCCCCTCCCCCACTGAACACGAGACTCCCACAAAGCAGTGGGGCTCAAAACACGGGACCCCAAGAAAACCGTGGGTCCCAGACACTCCCAGGGTTGTGGAATCCTGCTTGGATGCTGCCTCTGCCCACCTTCCAACCAGCCCTTTGGAGGAGCCCACCCCTCTCAAAGGGTGACTTTGCCCCCTGCCCAGTGGGTGGGATACAAGGTCCAAGTGGCAAGACCCCCACCCCCACCAGGCTCTGTCTCCCACTGTGGGGCGGGTGGGGGCGCTCCACTCCCTTGGTCGTCCTGGGGCCTGATCCTGCTAGGCTGAGCCCTCTCCCCAATGGAGGGCCGCCTTGAAGCCCCCTCCCCGGAAACTCACCGCACGATGTTCTTGTGTTTGAGCTCCTTCAGAAGGCAGATCTCCCGCAGCGCCGAGCTGGGGACGCCCTAAAATACAGCGGGGAGTGGGGGAGGCTTCAGAGTGCAAAACCCCCTCCCCCTTAAAGGACAAGACCCCCACCCACCCAAGACCCTCGGGGATGCAAGGAGGCGGCGTGGAGCCCTCAATGCACCAGCCGCGGGAGAGGGGAGAGTTGAGGCGAACCCCCACTTCGCCCCCCGCCCCCCGCCTTGCCTCGTCGTCGTCGTCCAGCCGCACCCGCTTCAGCGCCACGATCTCGTGGGTCTCCCGGTTCTTGGCTTTGAAGACGGTCCCGTAGGTGCCTAGGAGGGGGAAGCGTCGCTCAGAGACCCCCGAAGACCCCCCACCCTCACTGGGGGTCATCCGAGCCGCACCTCCCCTCCGTCCTGTCCTCCTCGCCCGGTGCGCAGAGGTCTCCGTCCCCTGGGGCTGGGACTCCCACTCCCATCCTCCCCACCCACCCTCCCGGTGGACGCCCACCCTCTCCGATCTTCTCCAGCTTCTCGTATTTCTGCATCGCTCGCTCCCACGCCAGGGATGCCGCGCGAGCCCAGCCCGACCCTCCCTCCTTCCCCGGCGCAGTTCCCGAGATCGGGACTGCAACTCCCGGCATGCCTCACTGGGGGGGGCGGAGTTGCCCAGCCGGACTCCTTGGGGAAAAACTACGACTTCCGGCAGGCACCGCGCCCAGACTGGGCTTCGAGCCTCAGCACTAGGGTCCCCGCGCAAAAATCATAGAATCAGGGCTGGAAGGGCTCTCGAAGGTCTTCTAGTCCAACCACCTGCTGAAGCAGGAGACCCTCACAGAACCATAGAATGACAGAGTTGGAAGGGACCTCGGAGGTCATCTAATCCAACGCTCTGCTCAAGGAAGAGATGTTTACCATTTCATACGATCCAAATTCAGAAGCTTGGCAATTGATTCGTATTTACGACCGTCACTGTGTCTCCCGTTGTCCTGTGATCTGCTCTTGCGACCTTCTGACCAGCAATGTCAAAGGGGGCGAAGTCCAGTTCGCTTAACGACCACGTTACTCCCTGAACCACCGCAAGGATTCACTTAACAACGGGCCAAACTCACTCAAGGTCACCAACAAAAAAATTGGTCGCGGCGATGCTGGTGGTGGTGGAGAATCGATTGTGGTCATTAGTCGAGGACCATCTCCCTTCGAGAGGGAGGGGCTTTCTCAGCCGTGGGAGGGGGCGGGGTTTGCCCCGCCGTGCACGTGGCGAAGGCTGGGATCCATAGGCGCATGCGCGGAGAGAGAGAGTGAGTGAGAGAGAGAGAGAGAGAGGGAGAGAGAAGGTCGGAATTGGAGGGTCGGGCGGCAGCCGGTTCGATCCCTGCTTCCACGCGCTGTCGGATCGGGTGAGTGGCGGTCGCGGGAACGAGGGCCCAGGGGACGGGGTTGTCCAGATCGGGCGTGGGGACTCGCAACAACAGAAGTCTGGGTCCCCGGAGAGGGGTGGCAAGCCCCCTCCTCTTGTGTGTGCGTGCATTGCAGACCCCTGACCCAAATGCGTCGGGCTAGCTATCGGAGATACGGCGGGCGCAGAGCCCGGAGTTACGACCCCCGGCGGCCGATAGGGCGCGTGACGGCTTGCAGACCCCTCCTTCCTTCCCCGAATTTGGGAAGGGAGGGCGTGGGAACGGTGCGGAGGCAGCCGGGCGGGTCCTGCCTTTGGAAGCCGCGGGCAGCGCACCTGTCCGGGAAGGTGTTGCGTAAGGCGGCTCCCTCCCCTCCCCTCCCCTCCCCAAGGCAGACTCGCCCGGCCAGACACCCCCCCCCCGCCACTTTTGCCCCGAGGGGCTGCTTTCCTCCCCCTTCTGGCTGGGGAAGCAGCACCCCCTCCCCAACTGGGCTCCGTGGGGTGGGATGGCTCCCCCCCCCGCTCCTCCTATGCAGCCCCCACCCCACTTTTGCCTGGAAAGCAGCTCAAACTGGCCCAGCCCCCTCCCCAGAGAAGCAGCGGCGTCTTCCTGGCCCCCACTTTTATGTCTAGCCCCCCCCCTCCATCCGCCCCCCCTCAACTTTTGCCCCGAGGATTTGCCTGGAAAGCAGCCCCCTCCCCTTTCTGGCTGGAGAACCACTCCCTCCCCGTCTTCCCTGGGATACCCGGACCGAACCAGCTGAGTGTCCAGCTGATATGGCTACTAGTGGAGGATGCTGGGAATTGTAGTTCCGCAGCCCCCCTCCCACCCCGGCTTCCAGGAGTGGTTGACGGGGGGGAGCCAGGGGTGCTTGATAGACCCCCCCCCCCCCTTCAGAGCCAGATTTCCTCCGCTGGATTTGGTACTGTCTCCCCCTCCCTCTCCCAAGGTTTTGGGGTTTCTTGGCAGACGGGGGGGGGGGGACGACTCTAGTTTGAGTCTCTGCACTGGGAGGGGGATGCAGTCTGGAGGGAAAGGGGGGGCTGTTTTGGGCGGGGGGCTTGGTCCTATCCTCCCATCCTTTTCAATGCAGACCCTGCCGGTGGCATTTGCCCCCAGGGCTGAGGCAAGGGTTCAGTTTGTCCGCTTTGCCACCTCCAGATGTGTGGCTGGGCTGGTTTGGGGCCATCGCGGCTCAGGCTGCAAGTCAACCGCCCTGTGAGTGCCCCCCCCTTCGTCTCCCCCCCAGAAATGCTTTGATTTCCCAGAGAGGTTGCAACATTTCCCCCCCTTCCCCCGCTTCCTCTACGGCCTGCCTCCAAAGCCCTCTAGGCATCCTCTGCCCCTCCCCCTCTTCTGAAGCCCCCTGGCATGGGGGAGCCCTGTCTTCACCTCTCCCCTGTACCCCAGCACCCTCCTTCCTTCCCCCCCTCCCCCAGTCAGAACCCCCATCGCTGGTTGGTTGGCTCTCTCTGGGTGAGAAAGTCCCTGATCTCCCCCATCAAGGCCGGAGCAGAGGCTCTTGGTGGTCCCAACATTGGTTGGTGGGTTCTCCTCCCCCCTCCCCCTCCTCCCCCTCGCAGGCCAGGCTCATGCAAGGATTGGGGAAGGGGACTCTTGAGGTCCTCTCGTCCAGCCCCGGCTCAAAGAGGGAATCCACGAGAAAGCACCCTGGCGGAATGGAGTGGAATGTGGAATATGGAATATGGAATAGAATAGAATAAGGAATGAAATGAAATAAATAGAATAGAATAGAATAGAGATTGGAATAAATACAGAAGAGAAGAGAATATGGAACATAGAAGAGATGGTATAAATGGTATATGGAATAGAAAATGGAACAGAATGGAATAGAAGAGAATATAGAAGAGAATAGCTGGAAGGGACCTCGGAGGTCTTCTAGTCCAACCTCCTGCTCAAGCAGGACAGAGGCCCCTTTGAGAAGAGGTGCCCACATTTGGGGTCTCTGGGGTGGGGCTGCTCTGCCCGTTCAGAGGCACCTCTGGCAATTGAGGGCTGCGTCTCCGATTGGGCGAGGTGGGCTCTGGGTCACGGGGGGGGGGGAGTGTCAGGGCAGGGCCCTCTACAGGATTCGGCTTGGTGCCCCAACTGTTCTCGCTGCCTCTGCTTCTGACCATGTGGAGCGTTTCTGAGTTCAAAATTGATTGTTGTCTGCAGGTAGTCCTCAAATTTACGACCGCAATTGAGCCCAAGATTTATGTTGCTAAGCGAGACAGTGGCGGAGTTTTGCCCCGCCTTGCCCTCTTGTTGAGTGACTCCCTGCGGCGGTTTAATAATAATAATAATAAATATTTATTTCTTAGTGAGTTTAGTGAGTCCCATGGTTGTTAAGCGAATTGGGCTTCCCCCTTGACTTGTCGGACAGTCGGTCGCTAATGGGGACACGGCGACTGTCGTAAGTAGGAGCCAATCGGGAGGCATCCGAGTGTAAATCGCGGGGGTGCTGCAAGTGTCATAAGTGTGAAATAAGGTCCTAAGTCAATTCTTTTCCCTGCCGTTATAACTTCAGTCACTAAGTGAACTGTCATAAATCGAGGATTACCTGTAGTGATAAATAGGGAAGTGGTCCCTTCCAACTCTGTGATTCTGGAAGGGTCTCTTGCTCGAGGAATGGGTTGACCTCTGAGGTCTCTTAAAACTCTATTATTTTGTAAGGGTCTGCAGCTTGAGCAGGGGGTTGGACTAGATGACCTCAGAGGTCCTGTCTAGCTCTATTCTGATTGGTTTATTTATTTATTTATTTTGGGGGTGATAGGGAGAAAACGGCTGGCTTCCCGGCAAAGCCACCAAGGTCAGTTCCTACATCCGTCCAGCAGCCGCTGGGAGGAGGGGGGGGTGTCAGGGGGAGCGGGGGGGGGGTCTGACTCACCAATGCGCCCGCCAACGGCCAATTCTGGCTAACTGGTGAGTCAGATCGTCCAGAAGCCGAGTTCAAGTTGTGTTTGCGTCAGTTCGTGCCCCAGGAGGGAGGGGGAGTAAGGGCAGGGGTGTGGGACTAAGCCCTTCCCCTTGATACAGGAACTCCTCGACTTACGACAGCTCCTAAAGTGTCCCTTCTGCCTTCTGATGGCCCGGAAAAAAGGTCAAAATCCAGAGGTTTAGCAAGCGGTTCGTATTGACGATGGGTTACAGCGTCCCGGGGTGGGGTGGGGGGCTCACCTGGTTACGGATCTGGGAAGCCAGATTTGACTTACGAACCAGGTGACTCACTTAACGACCGCAGGGGGTTCGCTTAAACACCGGGATAAAAAAGAGTGTCAAACGGGGCCAAACTCCCTAAACGTGTGTCTCCCTTAATGGTGGGTATGTTAGGCTCAGCTGCGGTCGTAAGATGGGGACGCCCCAAACTTCCAACGCACCGGTGTGGTGGCATCCTCCAGGACTGCTAATGTGCTGGGATGGGGGGGGGGAGACACCCAATCCACATCCTGCCACATCCCTCCCTCCCTTCCAAGACCCCCTCCCCAATACTCCCTCCCAGGATTAACCCTGCGTTGTCTGGCCTTCCCTTTCAGGCCTCCCCCCCCAATGCATTTTCCTCCTTTGAACTGGGGCCTCGACAGGATTTGGGTGGGTGGGTCCCAGATGAGGCTGGGACACCTCTTTGGGGGTCCTTACTGGGTCCCTGGGCAATGGGAAAGAAGGGGGAAGGTAGATAGCCGCAGAGCCTTTCCCCGGGGAGCCAGGTGTCTGACTTTGGACCTTTGTTGGCCTCTGGAACTACCCGCCACTGGATGTTAGCAGCTGCAGGGTTTCAGTGGGGTGCTTGGAAGCGGCTGTTCCTTTCCCTGCCTCCCTCCTTCTGTCCACATCAGGGTCAGCCCCGCCGGGGGTCCTTTGGGATGAGGGTTGAGTAAGAGAATCACAGAGTTGGAAGGGACCTCGGAGGTCATGTAGTCGAGCCCCTTGCACCCGGTTGGCGCCGGACATCCTATCTAGATGGGGGGGGTCAGTTTGAGCCGCGAATGGATTTGGGGTGGGGGCTTCCATGCACCACACCTTTTTAGAGATGGAGCATTCATTTGGGGGCTGCACGCAGAGGGGTGGTGGGTGGGCCCTTGGGGACAGCTGGTTGGATCCTGAGGTCAGACTGGAAGACCTCCAAGGTCCCTTCCAAATCTGTTGTTCTCATTTGGGGAGGGGAGGGGGTCTCGATGGCTCCACTCGATCTGTGGGGCAGGGAGAGGGTGAAGGGAAGACCCAAACGCCCCCTGGGGTCTAGCCAAGCTCTGTGGGGAGAAGGCATAGGGAGCCCCCTTCCCATTTCCACTGAAGCCCCTGCCTGGAGGGAATGCGGGGGAGGGGGCTCCCTGTATATGTTTGTGTAGGTGTGTGGTGCGTAGGAACATGCAAAAGGGGAGCTTGGTGCAGTGACTGTGTAAATATAGGTGGTCCTCGTCTTATGACAATGGCTTGTTTAGAAATTCAGAAGCTGGGTTTCTCGACTCACCTATGTGACGGTCACAGAGGCCTTCGGGGGGGGGAATGTGGTCACGTGATCCCCTCTGCCGACCGGCTGACAAGCAAAGTCAAGTCTGCTTCTCTTAACGACCATGTTACTAACTGAAGGGATTCCCTTAGCAGGCACGGTCGCCAAATCGGGACAAAACGTGACCCTTGGCGATGGGAATGGTGGCCGTTTGGTCGAGGACTCCCCGTATGGAGGGCCTAGCCCACCCAAGGGCAACAGCCTATGGGGGGGGATGGTAGAGAGGCCGTCACCTCTGATCTTGCCCCTCCCCACACAGGGACAAGCGGGCACGGCCCTGGCACCCTGGCACTGGGCTATGAAGGTGTCATTGGGGGGCCACCCCCCTCCTCCCCAGTCAGCTTGGCAGGTGCCCATGATGGAGGGGGCAGCTGACCCACCCCATTTTGCCAGGCTGCTGCCCTTCTGAGGCCTGGCAGGGGGCATTTTTACGAGGGGGGGGGAGCCCGAGGCTGTCACCATCCGTTGGTAGCCTCGTGAGGCCGGGCATCCCCTCCTCCCTGGGGCGGGGTGTGTGTGTGTGTGTGTGTGCAGAGGGGGGCACGGGAAGGAAAGTGAGAGTGCCCCGGGAGGAGAGTGGCACTCACACCCCGACAGGCAGAAGTTCCTCCGGGTGGGCAGAGGGCGTCCTGGGATGGAGCAAAGCGTCCCCCCTCCCATCTGCCCACAAGCCGAGCCCTCCCCTTCCCTTTCCTGGGGGGGGGCATCGGGCGGTGAGGAAGCGAGGAGGGGACGGCCGGGAAGAGTGGCGGAGGCTGCAACCGAGGGGGCTTAGGAGGCTTGGGGGGGGGGGGGCGGTGAAGGGGCATTTTGCTGACTCCAGGGAAGAACAAAGAGACGCCCTGCCACCCCCACCCCCCCTTTGCCCCTCCGGGTATCCAAGCTGCCTGGTGCTGCTGTGCCAGGGAGAGCTGGAGGCGGCAGGTGAGGGTCTCCTTTCGGGGAGGGGCGTGTGTGTGTGTTTGTGTGTGTGTGTCAGCCTCCTCCCTCCTGAGCCGGCCTTCCGCCTTGGCACAGCTGCTGCACTGGTTGCGGGGGAGGGTGCCCGGTGGGCTGCTGCCAGTCTCCGAGGCCGGCCGGTGCTCTGGGTGAGTCGTACGTGGAACCCGGCCCCTTTTGCAGCAGCAGGAGGCCCGGGAGCGATGGGTGAGTCGGGATGGAGGCGTCCCGGCCCTCCTGGCTCTTCCCACTGCTGTGATGCCCGGTTGGCAGAAGGGGCACCCTTTGGCTCCTGGGAGATGGGCGTGGGGCTGCCAGGGTGAAAATGGAGCATGGGAGCCCGGCAGGTCAGTTTGGGGGTCCCTGGGGGTCCCCGGGCACGCTTAGCCACCTTAAGTCGGGTCACTCTCATGCCAGTGTCCCCACAGATTGGCCCACCCCCCTTCCTTTTCCAAGCCAGGGGTGGAGTCTGTGCTCCCCCCCCCCTCCAACCTCCTCTCTGAGGAAGCTGCATCTCCCTCCAAATTTCAGCATCGCCGGTTCCTCCAGCCTGGCTGGGACAGGAAATGCCAAGCAGCGGGCATCCAGGAGCTTTGGGTACCACCTCGCAGACAGATGGATTTTGGGTGGGGGGTGGTCTCCACGTGCCAGAAGGGTCCTCCTTTCCCCTCGGCCTTGGCAGAGCTGGTCCCACAGGTGGGGGAGAGGCCAGAATGGCTCCCATGGAGAGCAGGACGGCCCCCTTCCTGCCACCCGGGCACTGCCCGCCTCTGGACTCTTGTGGTTTCTGGTGATTCACCCTCAGTTGTGTTGGAGTGGGGGGGATGTGGGGGAGGGCTATTTTCAGCAGGCGTGGGTGACTCCAGCTCTGCCTGGGTGGGCCACCCTCCCCATGGCGTGGTGTCTGCTCTCCTGTCTAAAAATCATGCCCTTTTCCAGCAGCCGGTAACCACGTTGGCAGGGAGGGGGCATTGAGACTCGCTATCTGGAGGTGGAGCATGCACCATCCTGGCAGCAACTTCCCCCCCCCCCACTACCACCACCTTGGCTTCTGCAGCCCCTGGGCACGAGAGGGAAAGGGTCCTTTCCTCACCCAGATTGGCCTGGCATGGAAGCCTTTGCCAGCTGGGAAAGGGAGCTCTCGGGGCTGGGTTCAGCTGGGGTCCTTGGAGGTCTCTCAGTCGGGGGGACAGGGCTCATCTGGGGCAGCAGGCATCAGGAGAGGCCGAGTTAACAGGCCCGCTGAGGGGCAGGAGGCCACTGGATGCCCTTGCCAGCCCCCTGCCTGCTCTCTTTCTTCTAGGCAGGGCAGGGGGCTTCCTTGTGCTCGGGCTGGGGTCTGGAGTTAGCCAAACCGATGCTTCTCCAATGCCACCCAACGGAGGAATTTGGAGGGCACTCTGTTGCGGCTGGGGCCGGGCCTTCTCTCTCTGCCAAGGAGGGAGGGATATTCCTTTGGGGGGGGAGGGAGAGGGTGAGACCCTCACCCTGCCTGCTGCCTCTGCCCCTCCCCCACTGGGGGGGAGGGCATCCTGAGGAATCTGGAGCGGTTGGAGCCAAGCCTCCTGGGTGGCAACGCTGTGCCCGTAATCGCCTTAGCCGGGCCAGCCGGGACTCGTCCCTGGAATGCAGCCGCGGAGTTGCCAAATCCTGCTTCCTCCCCCCCCTTCCTCCCTCCTTCCATGGCTCCAGGGTGGCACCAGAGGGGGCAGGAGAAGAGGGGCCTGTGGAAGGAAGGATCCCTGATTTCCCCCACCCGGCCCCTGGAATGTTGATGCCAGGCTGGTAGAGGGGCAGAAGCCTTGGCCAGCCCAGCTGCGAGGAGGGTGGGCACCGGAGGTTACCCTGGGAGGGAGGGGATGCCCCCACCCATGCCCTGCTTCCGGGGTGCCCTGTGGTGCCCGCCTTGTGGCCCTCCTGGCCCTCAACAGGGGATTCCAGTCTGGGCTGCCAGCTCTCCTCCCCCACCTGTCCCTGCCCGGTAGCATCTGAGCTGGGGCCAAGGGACAAATCCCCCTCCCCTTATTTGGGGGGTGGGGTTTCTACTGAGGAAGGGAACGCTAGAGAAGCCTTTGGCATGGGGAAGGGGGAAGCAGATGTGGGGCCGGGGGGGGCACCCCTGGCATCGGGGACGGGCATTGGAGCAGCCTGATCTTCTCTGTCATGTGTTGTGTTCATGGAAAGTGTGTGCCACGGGTGGGGTGGGGGTTTGTGCCATCTCCCCCCCCCCCAGTTCCCAAGCGGATGAGCCAAGGTCTTGTGAGGGCGAGTCACCCCCCCCCCCGCTGCCCACTTCCGCTTCCCCCTATGCCCTTCCATCATCCCAGGGCATAGAGGCTCTGGGGAAGCTGAGGGGCAGAGGTGAGTGCCCTGGCCGCAGCTGAGCTCCATGGCTTTTTGGGGAGGGGGAGATGGGGGTCAGGCCAGCCAAGGGTTTATGGGTCCCGCAAACGCCAATGAGAAATCAGCCAGCGTGATTAGTGGGAGGGAGGCACTCTGCAGCGACCTCTGGGCCATCGTAAAGCCCCCTCCCCATAAAGCCCCCTCCACTTGGGGCAGGGAGGGGGCCGGGATGATGGCAACAATGAAGGGGCCGCTCAGTTTGGGCTGGATCAAACCGGCCGCATGCTGGAGCTAGGATTGATTTTGCCGCCTGCCGAGAGGGAGCGGAAGGGCCAAGACAAACGTGGGCGCAGCCCTTGCCCGGCAGCAGGGTGGAGGGGGAGAGGCAGGGGGACGGGATGGGGGAATCCACTAGCCGGGGCTTTTCAGTGGGCTCTGAGGATGAGGCTTCTGGTTTTGGTGACCCCAGTTGCCCCCCTGCCAGCTTTGGCCACCAGCCCCAAACCCCCAGCTGCCCTCCTCACACTGCCAGTCCCGGAGGGCTGCGTGCCACTCCCAAAGGCTGGCACCGAAGGAAGGAGACCTCTTGGGGGGGGGGGTGGACAGGCGTTTTGCCCTCCGTCCGCCTGGCTGGCTCAGCGCCTGGCAGCGTGGTGCCCGAGGGAACCGGGCAGGCCGTTTGGGAGGGGGGCCAGCGGAGGTAAGCCACCTAATCCCTTCTGAAGCCTGTCCCGCACTCGTGACCCACCGAAGACTGGAGGGGCAAAGTCCACCGGTTAATGATTGGCAGCAAAGGGCCTCCCCCACACCAACTGGCAACGCCCTTCCTGCCGGCCGGTGCCTACGACCGACTGCCGGCAGCCTCGGCCACCAACTGGTGGTTGTGGGGGGTTCGTTTATTCGGGACCCCCGTGAATGGGTCCCGCGAGCCTTAACCTCCTGCTTCCCTGTTGGGCGGGGGAGGGGGAAGGGATGCAGCCAAGCGCCTTCCTCTGTCCGTGGCTCAGACCGGATGGCATGGGGAGAGCTTTGAGCCAGCAGCCGGTTTATGGGAGCTTCTCCCGGGATGCCAACCGTTTTGGGGAGGGGGATTCGGTTGATCGCTCGGCACGTTTCACAGATCGGACCCCTGCAGCCCCTCTGGCGGGGCCACCTCCATGCGAATGCCAACCCGCAGGTGGCCACGGAGCCCCGTCACAGCCCCGACCCCCAAGGTGGCAAGGCTGGCACAGGGAGGGAGGCACTCAGGGCCCCGAGAGACGCATCTTTGGCCGGGGAGTTTTAAGACGGCTCAGTCCCTGCTGTGTCGCTTGGATGAGGACT
Organism: Natrix helvetica; assembly: GCF_964273705.1. Taxonomy (NCBI): domain Eukaryota; kingdom Metazoa; phylum Chordata; class Lepidosauria; order Squamata; family Natricidae; genus Natrix; species Natrix helvetica. The sequence continues at coordinate 237,015 of NC_138555.1, read as the reverse complement.
GTTCCCAGGGTGGGTGGAGGGGATTAGTTGCCCCCCTCCTCACTGACCCCGCTTCTCCCCTGCAGGTTATGGTGCCGCCACTCCTTCCTCTGAGCCCTAAGGAGAACGAGAAAGGGTAGGGGTCCGGCTCGCCCACCCACCCACCCACCCACCCGAGGGTTGCCATGAACCGCGGCCGGGTCTCTGCCGAGCACCGTCATGTCGTCTCTGGCGCCTCCCAAGGGGTGAGTTCCCCCTCCTTCCCTTTGGAGGGGATTGGATTCGGGGGGGTGAGGGGTTGCCCGCGGCTGGCATCTCCAGCCTAATGGTGGGCACCTGTGGGGTCTCGGGGCAGTGGGCCCAAATGCCGAGGAGCAAAGGAAGGGGGAAGGGAGGTCAGAGTCTGCTCCAAAGCCAGCTTTCCTCCCCCCCCCCAACCCATATGGGTCAAGGAACAGGGGGGGGCTGGCTGCCTCCCCCCTCCCTGTTTTAGTTCCCTGAATATGTGGGGAGGGGGAAGAGGCAGAAGAGAACACTGTCCGGCCGCTGATTTATTGGGTGAGGAGGGGAGTAACTGGGGGGGGGGAATATCCCGAGTCTGGACTGCCACCCTTCTCACTCCTCTGGAGCAACCCTAGGAGACCATCCTTCAGACCCTGCACCCCTCCCTCCCTTTCTCCCTCCCTTCCCCATTGCCCAGCCTGGATCCCAGAGGTCATGTAGACCAAGACAGCACCCAATGGATGGCGCTCTTCAGGTTGTCCACTTACCCACATCGGCCTGTTTGTGGGGCGGGTGAAAGTCAAGGACACCCACCCACTGGCCCGTTCATCTGGGGCAGGCGGGGCAGGCTGAACACGACCCCCTCCCCACTTTGGAGGCTAGGAGAGGGAGGGGGGAGTAGTGGGACGCAGGTTTTCCTGGACTGAACTGCCATCTACCCCACCAGGAACCCAGGATGAGCGCAGTGGGGGTGGGGGGACTGGCTGTGGGTGGAAGTCTTGACCCACAGCTGTGGCAGCCAGAAAGGGACAGGGACCCGCATACGGCATGCCAATAGCTCCACCCACCCTCGCAGGCGCCATGGTGCATCCTTTGGGTGGGCCGAATGCTGTGATGTCAGGGCACGCGAGGTGTTGCTGGCCAGCTGACTACGGCCTCCTTTTGAGGCTGTTTTTCACCCTCCGGGGGCTTCAAAGAACCCCCTGTGCTCCCCGTGCTTTTGGCCCAAGAGCCAAAAAAAAAAGGTTCACCATCACTGGCCGAATGGATGCAGGGGGGGCTCGTGAGGTGTCTATGTCCCCCCTCCCCCCCCCCGGTGCCTGCTCAAAGCCAGGCTGCACCGTGGGGGAATGGATCAAAACTTTGGGGGGAGGGTATGCTATGGATCAGCCTGCCCCCAATAAAGCATGTGCTGGCACTCGTGACCCCAAAGAAAGGGCTCCCCACAGGCCCCCTCAGTTGCATTTTGGTGGGCAGAGCCCCACATTGGAGTCTGTTCAGGTGCTGAGCGTGTCTTGTGGGGGGTGTTGGTGGTTCCTGCCCTCTTAGTGTCCTCTGCAAATTTGAATGAGTTCCCCTTCTAGTCCCTCATCGTAGTCATTGATGAAGATATTGAAGAGTCCTGGACCTAAGAGATAACCTTGTAGTAACCTTCCCTTCCGCCCCCACCCCCCACCCCGCTTACTCCCCTCCCTGTTGATGTAAGGACTACTCCTTGAGTACAGTTTGTCCGCATATACAAATCCATCCGGTGGTGATGTGTTCCACCCCTCTTTTTTTTCTACCGTATCAAGATGTAGATCGCGATCTACCCTGTCGAATGCCTTTCCAAAGTCTTAACTCTACTCTGTCAACGGCATTTTGCCGGTCCGTTAATTTAGTCACTTTGTCAAAGAATGAAATTGAGATTGGTTTGGCGTGATCGGTTTTTGGCAAACTCCTTCTAGCAGCTTTGTTTGTCTCTAAGGCCCCGCAGATCTGTCCTGATAAAAGGCCCGTGGAGGGCAGAGTAAATAAATAAACAAACCCCCTCAGCAGCCCATTAAAAGCAAGCAACCTTGGAAGAAAAGATTTGGAGGCAAGAACACGTAAGGGTGACTTACATGCCTTGGGATGCGTCCCTCTGGGGGACAGATTCCTCAAGTGCCCAGGAGCCAGCCCCCCCTTTCCCCTCCCCCCCCCCGTGGATCCCTCCTTTGAATAAAAGCAGAAAGAAGGAAGCGAGAGAGGGAGGAGAAGAAGAAAAGAGGAAGGAAGGAGAGGAGAAGAGGAGAAGGAGGTTGAGAGGGAGGGAAGGAAGGACAGACAAAGGGGGAGGAAGGGTGGGAGGAAGAGAGAAGGAAGAGAAGGAAAGGGAAAAGAGAAGGAGGGGAAAGAGAAAGAAGGAAGGAAGAAAGGATGAGGGGGAGGAAGGGAGGAGAAAAAGGGAAGGAGAGAAGAAAGGGGGAAGGAAGGAAGAAAGAAGGAGAGAGGAAAAAGGAAGGGATGAAGGAAGGAAGGATGAGGGGGGAGGGAGGGAGGGAGAGAGGAGGAAAAGGGAAGAAGAGAAGAGGAAGGGGGAGGAAGGAAGGAATGGGAGGGAGAGAAAAGAGGAGGAAAGGGAAAGAGGGAAGAAAGGGAGGGAGGAGGAAGTAAAGCGGGAGGAGGGAGGGAGGCCAAGCAAGGCACAAGGCGGGCGCAGAAGTGAAGCAGCCGACAGCAGAGCAGGGCCAGCCACTCCCAAGCCCATGTGCCCCGTCTCTGACATTGCCAGGAGGCCAGGATCACTCAACTGGGTTCACAGCCCCCCACCTCACCCCATAAATCAAAGCTAAAGTGCCCGCTCAGTGCTTTCCTCTAATTTCAGAGGGGTGTTGCACTCTGCATGTGCTCAGAGGCTTTTTAGAGGCAGCTCTCAGAGGGGATGGCTGGCTGGAGCAGGAGAGGCGTTTCCCCCCCCCCCAAGAGGTGATCCGTTGTTCTTGCAGCTAGAGAGGGGAGGGGTCTTCTTGGGGGTGGGGGCACGCCTTCCCCCTGGTGATGTGGACTGTAGCCCAGCAGTGGAGCCTGGGGGTCACTTCCGAGTTTGGGGTCCTACAAATATTTGGGGCGGGGAGGGAGGAGGTGGGGAGGAAGGAAGCGGGGTGGGGATGGTAGAAGGGGGGAGCAGGGTTGGAAGAAGGGGGGTGGCTTTTCCCTGCATGGCTAGAGACCTTGCGTGGGTCACCTTGAGTCGGGGGGGGGGGAGGAGGCGGTCAGGATGGGCCAATCTGTGCTGGTGTCGGCCGGTGCGAGGGGCGCCCTGATCAGTCAATATTTGGAGTGGCACAGAGGCGATGGAGCCACCGCCCACCCGCGGACGACCTGACCTTCCCGTCTGCCCACGGCCAAATAAATCCCGCGGGCGGCCAAGAGCCGCCTTTGCAGCCGCAGCTCCATGGCTCAGGTAGGCAGAGTCTCGGGTCCTTTGTCTGCTCCCCGTGTCCCTTGCCCAAGCCCCCCCCCTCAAAACTCAGTGGTGAGTTCAGGCCTTATGTGCTTGCTCGGCAGCCGGAGCCCCCCGCATCTCCCCCCTTTGCGGGGTCACAGGAGGAAGAGGAGGAGGAGGAGGAGAAGGACCTGAGCCGGGCATTGCGCGTGGAGCGCTTTGAGGAGCTCTTGCAGGATACACACCCGCGGGGCGTGGACGAAGCCGGCCGGAGCTATAGCGAGGAGGATTTTGAATGTAGGTAGAATGGGAGGGGGCTGGCGGCCTTTGGGGAGGGGGGAGAAAAGAGGAAGGAAGCTCTTCCCAGCGTCATGGCGATGGGGAGGGGTCTGCAGTGTGATGCGGGCGCGGAGGGGTCACCCCGTGTCTCGCGGCCAGGGAGCGGCATTCTGTGGGAGTCGCAGCCCTTGCCTTTTCCCCAGACCACCGCCAGTCTTCCCGTCATATCCATCACCCGCTATCCGCCCACCTGCCCTCCGAGGGCCGGCGGAAAAAGGGCTCCCAAAGCAAGAAGAAGAAGACCCCCAGAGCCCGGGCCTCAGTGGCCGGGGAGACCCCCACCATCGAAGAGGAGGCGGAAGGGGGCCAGGAAGAGGAAGGGGAGGATGACACCTGCGACACAGAGACCGAGCCCACTCCAGAGGAGCTGCTGCCTAACAGCTCTCCCGAGGGGGTGCAGGTAGGGGCATATGGGGAGGGGGTGTCAGGGGGGGCAAGGGGGGCTTCCATCCCTTGAGCTGACCCTCCCTTCGGCCCTTCCAGTTCTTCCTGCCGGAGGATGACGCAGAACGGCAAAGCCCCCTCTCTGGGGAGCCAGCTTGTACCCCCCCTTTGCCCTTGGGGGCACGTGCCAACGCCGGGAGCCCCCAGGCAGCAGGGGCAACCAAATCAAGCAGGTAAGGAGGCCCGGGGTGGCTTTGGGGAAAGACAGGGCTGCTATGGGGCGAGGGTCCTTCCGGACTGTGAGGTTCGGGAGGCGCAGGATAGGGGAGGGGTCTTTCCTGGTTGGGGGAGAGAAGTGGCAGGAGGGAACTCTACTTTGGAAGAGCTGCAGGGGTAGTGGGTCCTCATGCTGTTCGATGGGCACAGTGCCACCTGGAGAGTCAGGAGAATGCCAGGGGGTCTGTTGGGCATCTAGAGGCAAGGAAAACAGGGGTCAATCCGTGACAGGAGTACTGGGCCCGTGTTGCTGAGATGGGCTTGTATCTTGCAGCTCCGACCTGGAGGACTCCGGGGCCGCAGGGGTGGCCGAGGGTGGCTCCCCTCCCGAACGCCCACTCTCCAAATCGCAACCGGGCCACCGCAGCTACAACCTCAACGAACGCCGGCGGATCGGCAGCATGACGGGCATGGAGCAGGCGCGCTACCAGAAGGTGCCCACCGACGAGTCGGAGGCCCTGACCTTGGCCTCGGCGGACCTGGATTACATGAAGAGTGAGTGGGGCCAGGAGGGTGGGAGAGCAGGCTTCCGGGCTGGGAGGGGAAAAGGGGAGCCCAGAACTTTTAGAGCAACCTCCAGTGTCTACGCCAGGGGTGTCAAACTCGATTTCATTCAGGGCTCCATCAAGGTTGGGATTGACCTTGGCGGGCCGGGTGGACATGGCTGGGGGGCTCGTGGCCCTCTATTGTCTCCATGGGACAGCGGTGGCCCCTCGCTGACCCCATGGCAGCCCTGCAGGTCTCAGGCTGACCGCGTTTGAGCCCCGATGGCCGCCAAGTTTTAAATCAGTGCCCCGCTGGGTCGGAGGTGTCGGGGGCCGGTCCTGTTCCCAGGGAAGCCTCGTGGGCCAGATCTCACCACATTGGGGGCTGGATGTGGGCCCCGGGCCTTGAGTTTTATACCCCAGTTCTACGCCCTCTGGCCGCGTGGAGACTGTCACCTCTTGCCAGGAAACAGTGCCTGGACCTCCCTCCTTGTTGGGAGGTATGAGCGAGGCTCGCTGGAAGATTTCCTAGGAAGGCCTCGTGGGGGGGGGGAGGTGTCTGGCTGTCCATGTCCCCCCTCCCACCAATCCTCTGCTGCAGGCCACAGGTTTGAGGACGTGCCAGGCGTCCGCCGGCATCTGGTACGGAAGAGCACCAAGGGACAGGTGGTACACCTGGGCAAGGACCGGCAGGAGGCCAGCGCCTGGCTGCGGAAGCAGGACCGGAAGCCCCACGAGGTGAGGGGGCAGAGGGGGGAAGGAAAAATCTGGGTTTGGCAGGGTGGGGCCTCTGCTTTCTGCCCCTGGATAACCTCAGATGGGCCTGTTGGGGAAACCGAGGCCTTGAGGCACTCAGGTCCACCCGCCAGAACCGAGAGGTCCCGTCTGAAGGGGGGGGGTCTTGCCAGACCCCGTTCCCTCCACTCTGAGCATTGCTCTTCCCCCCCACCCGCCACCACTCTGACCTAGGTCTTTGTGGAGCTGAACGAGCTGATCCTGGACAAGAACCAGGAGCTGCAGTGGAAGGAGACGGCCCGCTGGATCAAATTTGAGGAAGATGTGGAAGAGGAGACCGACCGATGGGGCAAGCCCCACGTGGCCTCCCTCTCCTTCCGAAGTCTGCTGGAGCTACGCCGGACCCTCGCCCACGGTAAGCAACGAGGCAGAGGGAAGGGGATTCCATGGGTCTGAGCCATGGTTTTCTCCAGGATCGAAGAGAGCCGGAGTGCTGTTGCAGTTCAGTGGGGCGGGGGCTAGCAGGTGCCAGCTGTGGCCGTGCCCTCTGAGTCCAGAGACTCTTGTGCCTGCTCGCCATGCTGCTTCTGGCGGTTTGTTACGGGTCCGGATTGTGGGAGGGGCTGGGAGGGAGGAGCCTTTTGGGTATTTTGCTGCGAGCGCCTGGGTGAAAAAAGGGAAGGGGGAAGAGGGAGGGGGAGGATGGAGGGCAGGAGGGGGAGGGGGAGGCTTTGCTGAGAAAACCGGTTCCTTCTGCCAGTTGATAAGAGGACAATTGAGGTAGGTCCCGCTTCGCTTCTCCTCTTGGTGGGGGGAGTGGGATTCCGGGGGATACTGTAAGAGACCAAGCCTTTCCATCCAGACCAAACGAGGATTCATCCAGGAGGGAAACTGAGGCCGGAGATTGATCAGACGGTCTTTGAATCGGTTCTACATTCAGGACGGAAGGACAAAGGGACCAGGAGCGGCCGACACGGGCAGCCAGAGGTCTCCCTTCTCACCCAGGGAACCAACTGGAGGGCCCCTGGCAGCCGCTGTAGCTGCTCAAGAGTGCCCTCCCACAATCCTCCCTCCTCTCCCCTGCAGGGGCCGTCCTTCTCGACCTGGATCAGAAGACGCTGCCGGGGGTGGCCCATCAAGTGGTGGAGCAGATGATCATCTCTGACCAGATCCGGGCTGAGGACCGTGCCAACGTGCTGCGGGCGCTGCTACTTAAGCATAGGTGGGTGTGTCGGGGTTACCCCGGTCTGGCCGAAGGTGGAGAAGAGGCAGGGAAAGCTCCACTTTGGACCCAGCTGAAGGACCTGGAACGCGAGGCTCGCTCATCCGCAGCATGAGGCTCACTCCTCGGAACCACAAGGGGGGCTCGTGGGGACCGCGAGGGGGGCTGGTCCGGAGCATGAGAGAGTCGCTCGTCTGGAGCGCGAAGTGTCGCTCATCCGGATGGCGAGGGTCGCTCGTTGGGACCGCCAGTTTCCCCGGAGCTCCTCTTTCTTCCTGGGGTGCTGGCAGATGGTGGGAGAGCGCCCGAGATGCTGACCGAGGCGCAGCTTGACACACACGGCGGTCTCTCCCGCAGCCATCCCTGCGATGAGAAGGAGTTCTCCTTTCCTCGCAATATCTCAGCCGGCTCGCTCGGCTCTCTGCTGGGTCACCATCACAGTGCCAACCACGTGGGAGAAGGCCCTGAGCCCACCATCACCGACCCACTCATTGGCCCTGTGGGGGAGCATGAGACGCGGGTGGACATGGAGAAGGAGGTGAGCTCCCACAGAGACCCCCGCCTGTCCGAGGGGGGCAGCCGACTTGTCCTGCCCGCCCGCCAGACAGGGAGGGGGGGGGTGAGAGAAGAACCACGGGGAGGGGGGAGGCAGACGTGGCAGCTGGCCTACCAGGTGGGAACAACTGGAGAAGATCTGATGTTAGGATGGAGCAGACCCGGGTTCAAGTCCACTGCCAATCGTAGAGTGCAACTGTGCGGACGAATGAGCTGTGGTGATAGGATCTTTGTAGCTCAAAGCTGAACGGGGGCGGGGTGGGGTGGGGGTCGCTGAGCTTGGTAAAATCATCAGTGCAAGAAAGGAGGTTAGAGACCGAACCCCATCATCTCTTCCAGCACTGATGCTGTTACCTAGTTTGGCAGTGAAAGGTCTGAAAGAAAACCAGCCACTAAATAAATTGTGACGGATGTTGAGATCAGGGGGGGCTGTGGTCCAGAGAGGTGGGTTCAAGCCCCCCTCTCACCCTCCACCCCTGTGGGTCACTCCAGCAGGGAAGCCGAGCTGCAGCTGAGCTGCATTGTTGACTAAAAAAACCAGCACGGGATGAGAAAGCGGAACAGAAAATATTTTGAGTCCTGGCAGAAGCCTTTCAGTGAAACTACAGCTACTCCTTGCTTAATGACGGGCGGTTTTTAGGACCGCTCGAAGTTTTGAGACCCTTAGAACAGGAGCTCGTGGCCAGTCAAGCAGCCCTGGCTACCCTAAGTGGTGTGGGACACCCCCACCCCAAAGTCATATGACCACGCGGTGGGCCACGGCATCCCACCTGCGTCTCGTGATGCTTTTTCCCGGTTTCTGGCAATGTATGCCTGAGAAGGGGGTTGAACTAGATGATCTCCAAGGTCCCTTCCAACTGTGATTCTGTAATTGGGGAAGGATCTCCTGCCTGAGCAGCGGGCTGGACTCGATGACCTCCACGGTCGCTTCCGACTCTGTGATTCTGTAATTCTGGAAAGGTCTCTTGCTTGAATAGGGGCCTGGACTAGATGACCTCCAAGGTCCCTTCCAACACTTGTCACTCTGTTATTTATGGGCCTCTTACTGGAATCAGGTTCGGGGGCTGGGGAAGAGTCGAGGGGCGCCTGGGGCGGCATTGATGGGGCGGCCAGCAGCCAATGGATTCCGGGGCTCATCCCCACCCCCACTCCCCTGTAGACCCTGCAGAAGGAAGTGGCCTCCCCTGTTCTGTCCGGCACCATCACTCGCTCCAAGTCGAAACATGAGCTGAAGCTGCTAGAGAAGATTCCAGACAATGCCGAAGCCACTGTGGTGCTTGTGGGTAAGGAAATTGGGGTGGGGGGATGACGGGGTACTTTAGCCCCCAAGAGGACTTGGGGGGCGCAGGCCTCAACAGACACCCCACACCTGTCATCTTCCCACAGGTTGTGTGCAGTTCCTGGACCAGCCCACCATGGCCTTTGTGCGGCTGCAGGAGGCTGCCCAGCTGGACGCTGTCCTGGAGGTGCCGGTGCCGGTGCGCTTCCTGTTTGTGCTCTTGGGTCCCGGCAGTGCCAACATGGACTACCACGAGATCGGGCGCTCCATCTCCACCCTGATGTCCGACAAGGTAGGTGCCATCCTAGGACTCGGCATTTGGGGCCGCGGCCAACTCCCCAAGGCCAGTTCTCTATGGCCAACTCTCCATGGCCAACTCCTCATGGCCAATTCCTCATGTTCAATTCTCCTACCCAACTCTCCATGCCCAACTCTCTATGGCCAATTCTGTATGACCAACTCTCCATGGCCAACTCCACATGTTCAATTCTCCTACCCAACTCTCCATGGCCAACTCTCTATGGCCAATTCCTCATGTTCAATTCTCCTACCCAACTCTCCATGGCCAATTCCTCATGCCAATTCTCCTACCCAACTCACAATGGCCAACTCTCCATGGCCAACTCTCTATGGCCAATTCCTCATGCCAATTCTCCTACCCAACTCACAATGGCCAACTCTCTATGGCCAACTCTCTATGACCAATTCCTCATGTTCAATTCTCCTACCCAACTCACAATGGCCAACTCACAATGGCCAACTCTCTATGGTCAATTCCTCATGTTCAATTCTCCTACCCAACTCACAATGGCCAACTCTCCATGGCCAACTCTCTATGGCCAATTCTGTATGACCAACTCTCCATGGCCAACTCCACATGTTCAATTCTCCTACCCAACTCTCCATGGCCAACTCTCCATGGCCAACTCTCTATGGCCAATTCCTCATGTTCAATTCTCCTACCCAACTCTCCATGGCCAACTCTCTATGGCCAATTCTGTATGACCAACTCTCCATGGCCAACTCCACATGTTCAATTCTCCTACCCAACTCACAATGGCCAACTCTCCATGGCCAACTCTCTATGGCCAATTCCTCATGTTCAATTCTCCTACTCAACTCTCCATGGCCAACTCTCTATGGCCAATTCTGTATGACCAACTCTCCATGGCCAACTCCACATGTTCAATTCTCCTACCCAACTCTCCATGGCCAACTCTCTATGGCCAATTCCTCATGTTCAATTCTCCTACCCAACTCTCCATGGCCAATTCCTCATGCCAATTCTCCTACCCAACTCACAATGGCCAACTCTCCATGGCCAACTCTCTATGGCCAATTCCTCATGCCAATTCTCCTACCCAACTCACAATGGCCAACTCTCTATGGTCAACTCTCTATGACCAATTCCTCATGTTCAATTCTCCTACCCAACTCACAATGGCCAACTCTCCATGGCCAACTCTCTATGGCCAATTCCTCATGTTCAATTCTCCTACCCAACTCACAATGGCCAACTCTCCATGGCCAACTCTCTATGGCCAATTCTGTATGACCAACTCTCCATGGCCAACTCCACATGTTCAATTCTCCTACCCAACTCTCCATGGCCAACTCTCCATGGCCAACTCTCTATGGCCAATTCCTCATGTTCAATTCTCCTACCCAACTCTCCATGGCCAACTCTCTATGGCCAATTCTGTATGACCAACTCTCCATGGCCAACTCCACATGTTCAATTCTCCTACCCAACTCACAATGGCCAACTCTCCATGGCCAACTCTCTATGGCCAATTCCTCATGTTCAATTCTCCTACTCAACTCTCCATGGCCAACTCTCTATGGCCAATTCTGTATGACCAACTCTCCATGGCCAATTCCTCATGTTCAATTCTCCTACCCAACTCACAATGGCCAACTCTCCATGGCCAACTCTCTATGGCCAATTCCTCATGTTCAATTCTCCTACCCAACTCACAATGGCCAACTCTCCATGGCCAACTCTCTATGGCCAATTCCTCATGTTCAATTCTCCTACCCAACTCTCCATGGCCAACTCTCTATGGCCAACTCTCTATGGCCAATTCCTCATGTTCAATTCTCCTACCCAACTCACAATGGCCAACTCTCCATGGCCAACTCTCTATGGCCAATTCCTCATGTTCAATTCTCCTACCCAACTCACAATGGCCAACTCTCCATGGCCAACTCTCTATGGCCAATTCCTCATGCCAATTCTCCTACCCAACTCACAATGGCCAACTCTCCATGGCCAACTCTCTATGGCCAATTCCTCATGTTCAATTCTCCTACCCAACTCACAATGGCCAACTCTCCATGGCCAACTCTCTATGGCCAATTCCTCATGTTCAATTCTCCTACCCAACTCACAATGGCCAACTCTCCATGGCCAACTCTCTATGGCCAATTCCTCATGTTCAATTCTCTTACCCAACTCTCCATGGCCAACTCTCTATGGCCAATTCTGTATGACCAACTCTCCATGGCCAACTCCACATGTTCAATTCTCCTACCCAACTCTCCATGCCCAACTCTCTATGGCCAATTCTGTATGACCAACTCTCCATGGCCAACTCCACATGTTCAATTCTCCTACCCAACTCTCCATGGCCAACTCCCCATGGCCAACTCACTGCAGCCAAGTCACTGCAACCAACTCCCCATGGCCAACTCCCCATGGCCAACTCTCTATGACCAACTTGCTGCAGGACAGGAGTTACACTACAATGAAAAAAATGTTGGAATAGAATAATTAAAGAACAAAACCAGGGACAGAATGAAACGTGAATGGCAAACCTTAAAACATTTTTTAATTGTTTAAATAATTCAATTTAATTGTTCAATTGTCCCGCAGCGAATTGGCTGCGCGGAGTTGGCCACAACAAGTTAGTTGCAGTTAGTTGGCCACGGCGAGTTGATTGTAGCAAGTTGGCCGTGGCGAGTTGTCCTTACTCTGCAACCGTCCCCTTCTGCGATTGGTCCCCAGCAATTCCATGAAGCAGCTTACTTGGCCGACGACCGGCACGACTTGCTGCAGGCCATCAATGAGTTCCTGGACTGCAGCGTGGTTCTGCCGCCCTCGGAGGTGCAGGGTGATGAGCTGCTGCGAAGCGTGGCCCACTTCCAGCGGGAGATGCTGCGCCGCAGAGAGCAGCAGGAACGGCGGCTGATGGCCGGGGCAGCCCTGGAGCCCAAATCGCCGGAGGAGAAAGGTAGGCTGGGGAGGGGCTGGGGGCTGCAGACCCTTGCGTCGGCTTTGGCCGTGTGTGTGTGTGTGTGTGTGTGTGTGTGTGTGTGTGTGTGTTAGTCTCTATGCCCTGGTCCCTCTGTTGCTTCTGTCCACACATAACATAAGGCAGACTGAGATCTGTTCTGGGACATGCTGAGTGCTGATTTTCTCAAGACCCTCTCACGGGGGGCAGGCTCTTATGATCAGAGTGGGGGGGGGGGCTCTGGCAGGCCTCCCCCTCCCTGATTTTCCGTTTGCCCTTCCTCCCCAGCCTTGCTGAAGCTGAAGGTGGAGGAGGAGGAGGAGGAAGAGTTGGAGGCCGATCCTCTTCAACGCACTGGACGACCTTTTGGAGGGCTTGTCCGGGATGTCCGTCGGCGTTACCCCAAGTACCTCAGCGATTTCCGAGATGCCCTGGATCCCCAGTGCCTGGCTGCTGTCATCTTCATCTACTTTGCGGCCCTCTCACCTGCCATTACCTTTGGGGGGCTTCTGGGTGAGCGAGGGGGGCGTGGCTTCGGGGCCACAGGGGAGGGAAGGGAGCTAAGGCTCAGGGCCCTTTGAGCCTGGGCTCCCCCATTGTCTGTTCCGGGTGAAGCAGAGCCCCTGGCTTCTTCAGGCCTGGGGTTGGCTCGAGGACCCCTGGGGCCACGGGGGAGGCAAGAGAGAGGGGGGATTGGGACCCCCCTAAACCTCAGCTTCCCCCTCCCCCTCTTCCAGGCGACAAGACCGAGGGTCTAATTGGGGTCTCGGAGCTGATCATTTCCACGGCCATTCAGGGCGTTCTCTTCTGCCTCCTGGGGGCTCAGCCACTCCTGGTCATCGGCTTCTCGGGGCCCCTCCTGGTCTTTGAGGAAGCCTTCTTCACGGTGAGTTTGGGGGCTGCCCAGATTTCCGAGGGGTGTCCGCTCAGCTACAGTCCCTCTGCCACATTCCCTAGATCGGAGGGGGAGGCTCTCCGCCTCTTGCAAGCAGGGCCCCTCGGCGTTGTTCCCCTCCCCCAGCTCGTCCCTCCTGATCCCATGGAGACAACCCTCGGACCGCCGGGTCTTTGTCCTCTTTTTGCCCGTGGGCAGTTCTGCACCTCGCACGGGCTGGAGTACCTGGTGGGCCGCGTCTGGATCGGCTTCTGGCTTGTCCTGATCGTGCTGGCCATTGTGGCCTTCGAGGGCAGCTTCCTGGTGCGCTTCGTCTCCCGCTTCACCCAGGAGATCTTCGCCTTCCTCATCTCCCTCATCTTCATCTACGAGACCTTCTTCAAGCTCATCAAGGTGACCGGAGCAGGGAGGGGGTCCCACCGCCAAGACACGGAAAGGGGCGGACGCAGACTGAAACTCAAGCAGAACGGCCGGGAAGGGGTCCTTGGTGGCAATGATGGCCGAGAGGTTTCTCCCCCAGGTGACGCCTGAACCCCTTCTGCTCCCTCCTTCCACCTAGATCTTCCAGGCACACCCGCTACACGGCTGCAAGAACGGAACCAGCGACATTCCGGGACTAGAGAACGGAACAATCATCCCTGATGCTTCGGAAATGACCTGCCAGCCCAACACGGCCCTCCTCTCGCTGGTGCTGATGGCCGGCACCTTCTTCATCGCGTTCTTCCTGCGGAAGTTCAAGAACAGCCGCTTCTTCCCCGGCCGGGTGCGTGGCCTGTTCCGGGGGTCCCGGAGGTGGGGAGGGTCTGGGGGAGATGTTGTCAGCAAACGGAAGCGGTGCTGCAGGGGAGGAGGCACGACACTCCACGCGTGCTCAGAGGCTCCTATGGCTGAGCAGGTCTCTCCGGGCAGGTCCGGCGGGTGATCGGAGACTTTGGGGTGCCCATCGCCATCCTCCTCATGGTGCTGGTGGATTCCAGCATCCAGAAGACTTACACTCAGGTAGGAGGGGAGATTCCTGGGGTCCCCTTGGAGTTTCCCCGCAAGGGAGGTCTGACCATGCAATCCCCTCCCCAGGCATGCCCCCTGGCTGGCTCGCAAGAGGCTCTGGCCGGCTCCTGAGCAGCCCCTGCTTGCCTCTTTCGCTTTTATTCCACCCCCCCACCCCCCCGCTCCAATTTTTTTCTCCTGCTCCTCCCCCCCCCCCCCCCCAATACAGAAACTGTCGGTGCCCAGTGGCTTCTCGGTCACGTCCCCCGACAAGCGAGGCTGGGTGATCAACCCTCTGGGCAGCAGCAAGGTTTTCCCCGTGTGGATGATGGTGGCCAGTGTGCTGCCCGCCGTTCTGGTCTTCATCCTCATCTTCATGGAGACGCAGATCACCACGTGAGTGTTCCTGGCCTGGGGGTCCTCTTCCTGTCCTCCCCTGCCGACCTTTGGGGCTCACATGGAGAGAAGCCCCCCACACATGTCCCGCTTCCCCCTCTGCCCCCAGGCTGATCATCAGCAAGAAGGAGCGGAAGCTGCAGAAGGGCTCCGGCTTCCACCTGGACCTGCTGCTGATCGTGGCCATGGGCGGCTTCTGCGCTCTCTTCGGCCTGCCGTGGCTGGCGGCTGCCACGGTGCGCTCCGTCACGCACGCCAATGCGCTCACCGTTATGAGCAAGGCCGTGGCCCCAGGGGATAAGCCCAAAATCCAGGAGGTGAAGGAGCAGCGGGTCACCGGGCTGCTAGTGGCTGTCCTTGTGGGTGAGTCGTTGTACTCCACCGTTGATCGCAGGGTGATGGTGGACTGACGCGGCCGACTGTTCTCCCCCGCTCTGTCCGCACGGCCTTGCTGCTCACTCCGGCGTCTGGATGTGGAAGGAGGGCTGCTGTGGGGCTGTGAGGGGGAGGGACTGAGCGCCTCCTTCCTGCCCCTCCCTCCAGGCTTATCCATCGTGATCGGGGACCTGCTGCGCAGGATCCCGCTGGCGGTTCTCTTCGGCATCTTCCTCTACATGGGCGTCACCTCACTGAACGGGATCCAGTTCTACGAGCGCCTCCACCTGCTGCTCATGCCCCCCAAGCACCACCCGGACGTGCCCTATGTCAAGAAGGTCAGGCTCTCCGGACACAATGCTGTCCCTCCCTGTGGGAGGGGGTGGGAGGCCTGTGGGTCCTGAGATGCTCTGCTTTTGTGATGTCTCTCCGCCCCCCCAATCCTTCTCTGTCCCTCCTTTCTCCTTCCTTCCTTTCTCCCTGCAAAGCCTCTCTCCTCCCTCTTTCTCGCGAGGCCCAGCCCCTCCTCTGGATGCCGCCCAGTTGGTGATGACATTGGCACGGGCAACTGTGCCCGGCTGGTCTGCTACCGGCTCGGTGCGATCTGCCTTTGTTAAGCTCTTTCCGAGGGAGCCTCTGCCCCTTTGGCCTTTTCCAGATCTGCTTGCTCTGGTGCCCGGAGGCAGCTGGCACATTCCTGGCACGTCTGGGCTCCGCTCCCTTCCCTTCGCACCCCTTTTTCCAGCCGAAACTGGTTTTCCTTTTACAGTGTGAGTTTAAGCTTCTTCCGCCACATCTCGTTTCCACCTGTTTTTATAGCTCTGCTGGCTTCTTTTGATGGCCGCGCCATCTATTTGGGGGCATAGCCCATGGTTACGGCAGTTCTTGTCACGCTCTTTGACGTACATGCAAGTCGGTGGGCTCCAACACCACTACCCCTAGGCCGACACAACCACACAGATCTCTGGGCTACACACAGAGAAGCACTCCAAGGCTAGTACTCACTGCTTACTACTCCACTCTTTCCTCCTCCTGCACCCCAACTACACGTCATTGACAACCGTCCATTTAGTAGACAGTTCAACATTACGATGGCACTGAAAAAAAGTGACCATTTTGCACCTTTGTGACCGTCCGGCTCCTGTGAGCCTCCTGGCCGCCCGCAGCCCCCCTCGCCCCAGGGTCACCCTGAAGGTTGCGTTTACGCTTGCCCCTCCCACAGAACCATCCCTTCTTTCCACCCTCCCCCCTGCTTCAGGCCACCAACCCAGAAAGGTTTAGGTCCCCTGCGTTAGTCAATTTCAACCATCCCAGATAATTTTTAAAAAGTGAATGGTGGATATTCCCATCCCACTTTGTCCCTCTCCTTTGGCACGCTTTCTTTCGGGATTCCCTTCCGTTCGTTTTTTAAATATGTAGAGTGTAATTCTTGTCCCACTGCGAGTTGTCGTAGCTCCTGCGGCAGGCTTCCTTTGTGACTGGCGCCTTTCTGGCTGCGTCCAGGGAACACAACCGGCGTGGAGGGCGGTTGCGGTGTTGTCAGGCTGAGGGCCTTGGGAGGCCACGGGCGGAAGAGATGCCCGTGGTTGGAGCACTGGCAGAGACGGACCCCGAGTGGGCCCTGCCAAGGCTCTCAGCCCAACTGGGGGCCCAGCTGGCCAGCCCTGCTTGGATTTACGCACGCAACAGGGCCCCGTAAATCCCAGGACGATTCACTCCTTTTCCTGGGCACGAAGGGGACACACATTCGCCTTAAGTAGGAGGGAACCTTGTTCGGCTTGCCATGTTGCGTCGCGTGTGTATATGTGTGCATCGTGTCGCAGGTGTGGCTGCCTACAACTGTCTACCTCCCTCCCCCAACCCAGCCTCGCAGGGATGCAAACGGGGGGACCAGGCTGCCCGCCCAACACGGCCTCCTTTCGCTCCTCCGCAGGTACGAACGATGCGAATGCACCTGTTCACGCTCCTGCAGCTGGCCTGCCTGGCCGTGCTCTGGGCCGTCATGTCCACCGTGGCCTCGCTGGCCTTCCCCTTCATCCTCATCCTCACCGTGCCTCTCCGGTTGTGCCTGCTGAGCCGCATCTTCACGGAGCGGGAGATGAAGTGTGTAAGTTTGGGCTGCAGAGGTGGGGGGGGGGAGGCCTGGTCCTGGAGGAGGCCAAGCCCACCACCCATGTGGGTCTCTCCCCCCCCCCTGCAGCTGGACGCGGCCGAGGCGGAGCCCATCCTGGACGAGAGGGAAGGGGTGGACGAGTACAACGAGATGCCCATGCCGGTGTGAAGAGAGGAGGCTGAAACCTCGGATGCCGAGAGCTGACACCCCCCCTCCTCTCACCCCAGTGCCTTTGCGTGTCAATATTGGAGGAGGGGGCGGCCTTGAGCCCCTCCTGACCCCTTGCATGGTCTGTCTGCGGAGCAGCATCCCCCACCCGGGGCCCCATCAGCCGCTGGAGAGCTTACGCGCACCCTTCAATTCTATGCACCAGCCAGAGGGGGGTTCGACCCCTCCAGGGAGGACCATGACTGCCTTTAGGGTCTCAATCCACAGCTTTATCAGAGGTTGGGGGGGGGGGGGCTGGGAGAGAAATCGGTTGAGACAGGACTGGGCCCCGGCCCCATTGAGCCTCCCCCCCACCCCCACATTCAGGTCAAGGAAAGCCAGGAGCAGGAAGTTGGCCCCTAGCCACGGGAGGGGCCTTTCTTGGAGCAGGTTCCTTCCCTCTCCCCTCTTAATCCACTGGGCCAGGCAGTGTTGAAATCGGGGTCCAGGGAGGAAGGAAGCAGGGGGGGAAATGTTGACGGATAATAAAGCAGAGGGCTCCTGTATGGGCGTCTCACTAGTTTTGTTGTTGGGGGGAGGGGTGTCTCCCACTTGGAAAAGGCGGCCTTGCATGGGGTTCAAGAGGTCAGCCAAGGAGATAAAACCCACAGGTTGCTCTGCTCTGCCACCATTTTCTCCACTAAAAGCCCCCCAATTCTCTACCGCCCCAGGAAAACAGCCGCCCAGGGGAGGACCCAGAGATGCAGGGCAGCCTTGGCCAGGCCCGTCTGCCTATGGACACCGAGCCAGGACTGGGCATCGGGCAGCTTTTCCCTGGCAGACGAGTCCCTCTGCCCCCCGGAGCCCCTGAGATGGGCTGAGCAGACAGACAGACAGACAGGAGCTAAAATTCCAGAAATTCCACTTTTATTGACCGGGGGTGCAAGGAGAGTTGGCTGGCATGAGAAGCGACCAAGGGAGCGACTGAGTTCGGGAGTGGCTGCAGGGAAGCGCTGGGCCTCCTTTCGGTTCCCCAGGAAGAGCCAAAAGCCAGGGTGGGGAAGGGGCTTCTCTCCGTGCCCCTCAGGCGGGGTTCTGGTCTTTGCCCGGCTCTTCGGGCGCAGGAGGGGTGTCTGCTTCCTCCACAGCCATGTAGTCCTTCCAGCCCCCCTGGGAGAAAAAGAAAAGCGGCTTGTGTGGCTTCCCCAGGACTGGCCAGTGGCCAGCAAACAGCCCCCTGCTCCCCCAGCCATTTACTCCAGAGGGGAGAACGGAGCACAGGCTGCTCTTGGTGGAGTCCCTGGAGCAAGGGTGTCAGACTCGATTTTGTTCAGGGTTGCGTCAGGTTTGTGTTTGACCTGGGGGGGGAGGGGCATGGCCAGCTCGTCACGGAGGCTCCGTTTCTGGCCGCGACGGCCTCCTGCAGCCCTCTGGCAGCGAAACCGGAGCCCAGACAGCTGCGCTGAGCCAAGCTCCGATTTTGCTGGCAGAAGCACCACAGGCCGGTCCTTCCCTATTTCCACGGTGGGGCAAATCTAAGCACCCCGCGGGCACTGAGTGTGACACCTGCAGTGAACAGCCGGAACGCTAAGCAGGTGCAGAACCTGGGGGCTCTGCCCCCTTCCCCTGACCTACCCAGCAGGAGCGGCATAGGCGGAGCAGACCGTATCCGAAGCAGAAGAGAGCGATGGCCAGAGCGGCAGAGTGCAGGATCAACAGAAGGACCTGGGTGGCTCCACATGCGCTGGGGAGGGAGGGAGGGAGGGGGGGGTCTTGAATCAATAGGAGGGGGGGAGAAACGGTTGGCCACACCCCCCCCCCGCCCAGTCCACCGAAGTGCACCTGGGTGCCGTCCACACCAGATGAGCTCCTCAGACGGGCTCCTCAGTGGGGAGGAGGGAGTGGGAGGGGGGAATGCCCTTGGGGTGTGAGCAGCAAAGGGCACCTCCTCCCAGGGGCCAAATACTTGAAGCGTCCTGAGGACAGGTGAGGCCCCTCAGCCTGGCATTCAGCACACAGCCCCAACTAGGAGGATTTTTTCTTTGAAGCTCCCGTCCTGGAACTGCCATCATCTACGGGGTGCCGCTGCCCGCCTACCTCTCTGGGGAAGACACACTCACCAAGAGCACCCAGAGAGCCTCCTGGCACTGCCTGGCCCTCTCTTGATCCCTCTGGTTCTCGTTCGAAAGGCTTGTTGACAGTCCCCACGACCGGTAGCCCTGCTCCTCTGCTCTGTACTTGCAGAGGCTCTCAGCAAAGGGTTGGTAAGTCAGCAATGGGAATTCCGTCAAGCCCACTGTGAAGGCCACGGAGCCCGCCACGATGCTGCCCAGGTTGAGGAAGGTGGCGAGGTGGACCTAAAAGGCAAGGCGGGGCACAGCTGAGAATGGGCACTGGGTCTTTGTGCCAGGTACGGATGGGACCCTCCCCACTTACCCAGTTGCCGCCGTGTCGTGCGCCGACCACGGAGAAGGTGCCAGAGAGGATGAACTGGAGGAAGGAGGGAGGGAAGCAGGTAGGTGAGGCGTGGTGTCTATCGGGGCCACCCACCCACCCACCAGCAGGAAGCAAGCCCCCCCCCACCCACTTCATGGATTGGACTGACTCCTCGGGGTGTCTGCAAGGCGGCAGTCAAATGGACCGGACTCCTCCCCTCTGCTCACCAGGCTGCCCATCCAGAAAGGGAGCCCGTTACCCAGTGCAGGGTGGTAGAAGTAGTAGCCGCCGTCGTCGTCAGCGTACACTCCAGTGTCCGGAGCTAAGCTGAGGATCACCCCGAGGCTGATGCACACAGCGCCAAGCAGGATCTGGGCTCCCTGAAGAGGGGGGGGGGAGGGGAGACCGCAGGTGGCATCAGCACAAGACACGGGCCAGGTGGCAACGGGGACCGAGAAGCCACGTGGGCTCCCTCCTCAGCAGGAGCAAAGGGAGTGGGGGAGGAGCAGCCCTTTGGCTCAGCGTGCAAATCCATAAAGCGGCCAGATGTGCCAAGAGGGCAGAAGGGATCTTAGGGGGCCACGGAGTTTCATTCAACCAGATCTGGGGGGGGGGCTTCATGAGAACCAGGCATGGGGGGGAGGGACGCAGGTGGAGAGGCACCCCAGAGCATCTGCAGAGTTCAGAGAACCAATTCGGTCCCTCCAGGCTGGGCAAGGCCAGACCCCCCTCCGATCCGGCTTCCCTAGGCCTGCAACACCCAGTCCCCAAATCCTGACCCCCAAGACCTTCTGCTCACCCCCGTGTGGGTGGCGGGAAGGGGGAGCGCCAGTGGCATCCTTGGCGGCTGCTTTGCGGCAACCCAGGGACGCCACGCCCTTGCACAGGTAAGCCATGCCGGACTCCTGACGGAGGGTGATGTTGACCACGGTGCCCCCGGGGGCCCCCAGCGCCACGTCGGAGCCCCCGATCTTCAACACAGTGCCCGCCATGGCTCCCCACGCCACCGCTGCTTCCTCCTGGCACGTGGGGGCTGGAACACTACTGGCAGCTGCTGGGCAGAGGAAGAAGTGAGCTAGGTGGAAAACCCCGAGCGGAGAAGGGGGGCGGGGAGTGGGCGGGGCACTTTCTCCGCTGGGGAGGGGGGTGTCCCACCGCCAAGACAGGGGCCTCTCCGTTTTCCTTGCGCTCCCGTCCCCCCGCATTTCCCCCGCTGGAAGCCCACGGGGGTCTCTTTTGTGCCGAGACTGGGGGTCTTTTTAAGTGCTCTTGCTAACACGCAGAGGAACGTGGGGCTATAGAGCCTCCCCCCCATGGCTCCTAGGGGTTTGAAAGGGGCGCGCCCACCCCAGCATCCGTGCTTTGCCCTGGAGACGCCCCCCTAACCCGGATGGCCGCCTTTCGCTTTCGAGTTTGATCCCACGGCAGGTGACCGACCGCCCCCCCCCCTTTCTCCCAGTGGGGCCGGGGGCTCCGTCTGCGCAGCCCCCGGACTTCGGGGGGCCCCACGCTGCCCGAAGGAAAGGGGGGCTTCTTCCACGGGAGCGCTGCAGCTGCAAACCACCCACCCACCCAAAAGCAGGGAGGCGGTGGGTCCTACTCACCGCGGGCCGTTTGCGTGGGGTGGAGACGGTCCCGCCGGTCTCGTTCCTCGCCCCGAACTGCGATCCGGAAAAAAACAAGAAAGCCCGTCTTTGGTCTCCCGGGCGCGGACCGGAGCGCCGCCTGGGCTCTTTTTTCTCCTCCGCCCCCACGCGGCGACTTTCGGGAAAAGGCTCTGCCCCGCGTCCGACCCCCTTCTTGGCGAGGGAGGCTTCTCCGGATTTGGGTTGGGAGGAGGAGATGGAGTTAAGGAAGTCTGCTGCCCCCCACGGGGGATCCTGGCAAGGGGGCGGTCACGCGGGGCAAAGCCTTACGCAACAAGGAAAGTCTCGCCGCGGGAGACGGTCCTTGGCACGAAACGCCGTCCGGGGCGGAAGGGTCCGGAGCGGGTCGGCAGCGTGGGATAAAAAGGCTCAGTGACACGCGATCCACCACGCGAAGGAGTCGGTCCCGCAGAGCGATCCGCGGAATGTCCGGGAATCGAACTCACGCGCGGCTGCCGGCTGGGAAAGAGACGAGGGAATTCCAGGACACTAGATCACCCGGGCTCTTCTGGTATCCTGGAGAGGTCCTGCCTCTGCCCCAGAGGGCGCTGCAGACGAGCCTCCCCTCCTGGGCGCGGTTTATCCAGACAGTCCCCAACTTACACTTCGTTTAGCGACTGTTCCAAGTTGCAACGGCACCCCAAAAAGTGACTTTAGGACCCTTTTCCTTCAGCTTTCTAGAATCCCCAGGGTCATGTCATCAAAATTCAGATGGTGGTCTTCAAAAAAATTCTTGCCTAATCTAATTGGAATTGTCTGGAACAGATATCTATAGTCTTGAAATTTATTTGGCAAGGGAAAAAAGCAAGAATAAAACTTAAATTCCTACAAGATGCTAGAAGAAGAGGAGGACTGGGCCTACCTGACTGGGAGTTATATTATCAAGCAGCAAACCTGATGTGGATTAAGGAGTGGGTAACACTAAAAAATTCCAGATTATTGAATGTAGAGGGTCATGATTTACTGTTGGGACGGCATGCTTTTTTATGGTATAAGGGAACTAAAGCACATGGTTATTTTAGAAGACATTATATAAGGGAGGCCTTGTTATTAAACTGGGAAAAGGTTAAAAGATTACACTACTTAAAAACTCCAGCCTGGATATCAACCATTGAAGCATTTTCCTATCCAATAATATATAAAAAGGAACAAACTAAGATATGTTGAAATATTGAATACAGAGGGTGAACTCAAATCTATTCAAGAGTTGAAACAAGAAGGAATAGAAATGAATTGGTATTCATACTTACAGATACAATCTAGATAGAATGAAGATAGAAAATCAATAGGTCTTTACAATGAAATGACTGAGTTAGATAAAATTTTAATTGGTACTGATGAAAAAGTAATTTAAAAACTATATGGATATTTATTAGAGACTAAATTACAAGAGGAACAAGTTAAAGAAACTATGATAGCTAGGGGAAAAACTTTGGGTATGGGATAGACTTAGAAAAATGGCCTCAAAATTATAAAATGACAATGTCAACTGCATATAGAGAAAATTTGTATAAGATGTTTTACAGGTGGCATTTATCCCCAACGAGAATTGCAAGAATGTCCAAGAATAAATCGGAAAAGTGTTGGAAATGTCATCAGATACCGGGTTCATACTACCACACGTGGTGGACTTGTATTGAAGCTAAAAGATACTGGACTAAAATCCACATGTGGTTGGAGAAAATGATACACAAACACATAGACCTCAAACCAGAGATCTTTTTACTAGGAATTATACCAGAAATTTATAACAAAGACTTAAAATATTTGATTCTAAATATTTTAACAGCAGCTAGAATCGTATTTGCAAAAAACTGGAAAAACGAAATGATACCAAAACAGGAAGAAGTCATTCGAAAGATAATGAGGTGCGCTGAAATGAGCAAATTGACATTTGAAATTAGAGAACAAGACGACGAGCAATTTTATAAGATATGGGATTTGTTTTATCAGTGGCTGGAAAAAAAACCCTAGACATAAAAATGTTTTATTTATGTTTTAATTGAAGGAGAAAAGCAAAAATATAATAATCTTGTTAGACTAACAATAATACAATGAAACACTGACATATATATGAATAATTTAGAATTTTTTGTTATAAAATGAAGGATAAAGATAATAAATGAACTAATGTACATTTGATAGAAGATTGGTAATATAATATATAACTCTAAGTGCATATCCTGTTGAAAGCAGTGAAAGATATACAAACATAAACACTTGGTAAATTCTTTTATGCTGTAAAAATATTTAAAATGAGACAGTGATTGCATAAAGATATGTTGTTGCTAAGCAGACAATCAAGAATGTAAGAGAATTAAGCTTATTGAAAAGAAAGAAATATTAATCGTAATTGAACATATGCTGTACAATGAAAGTGAGGTTTTTGGCTATATTGGATGGAAAAATTGGGATTGTATATGTAATGCAACGGCCCCAGGAAGGGGAGGCGGCATTTGACTCAGAACCAGAATTGAGCTGGAAGGGACCGTGGAGGTCATCCAGTCCACCTCCCTGCTCAGGCAGGAGACCCTGTGGCATTCCCAACCAATGGCTGTCCATTGGTCTCTTCTTCAAAGCCTCCAGGGATGGGGCCCCCACAAGTTCCCACGGCTAATGGTTCTACCAGGACAATTTGCCTAAATTTCTAGATTGTTCAGAATGGGAAGGGATCTCGGTGGTCATCCAGTCCAACCTCCTGCTCAGGAAGGAAGCCCTATTGTATGGACCTAACAAATGTAGAACATATTTATTTAGAAGTTGATGGATGTTTTGGTGTTCCAGGTTTGCGGAAGAAAGCCAGATACAAATGTAAATGATGCAAAACAAGTTTTAGGTAATCACTTTTGTTTAGTATCCCTTAAATCTTAAGAAAAAAATATATCCAGGCTGGATGGCTCAAAGCATTTTTTTATTGAGTTCAGGACTTAGGGCTCTGCAGTTCTCTGGCTATGAAGGGGGAAGTGATTCAGAGCATGTGGGACCCTCACACTACACCTGTCAGCAAAGACGCATTTGATTTAAGGGAATGCGGATTCAAATCACCCTTTGAATCCAGATCACTGCACAGCCTTTTATGGAGTTGCATTAATCAAAGCCAGTGCAAGTAACCATCTATTTTACCCGAAGCTGTTCTTGCAATATTTACAATTACACCATTCAAAAACATCTCCAGTGCTATCATCTGATCTAAATGGGCTTGTACAGCATTAGAAATTAGACACCATAATTCAGTTAAGTTTCCTTACAACTTTGGTAAGATTGCCTTTCAAAACGTGGGGGCAATTAAATCATTTATCCCATTATTATTATTATAGAATATTGAATATTGAGGGTTATGATTTGCTATATGGCTGGCATGCTTACTTAATATATGACAAGAAGGTTGATAAGATCTTTAAAAGTCATATTTTAAGGAATGCCTTACTGCGTGTTTGGAAAAAATATCAATATAGGTTAAACAACAAAATACCTATGTGGGGGGTACCTAGACATGCTATAGAGAACATAAGTATAGAACAAAAACAAGATCTAACTACATATGCAGAATCCTTAGTATGGATAGAGGTGTGCCGCGGTTGAAATCTCTGAATGTATCAAGAGACAAAAGGATAATTCAAACTTGGTTCCAGTATGGTCAGTTTCAGGCTAGATGGAAAAGGACCAGAAACTCGGTATTATCCAAAGTGAGGATAACTTGATAAAACAAATCAGGGTCAAATGCACATAAAAAGGTTGTATAATGTATTGATAGAAATAGACTCAGAAACAGAATTAGTTAAAGATTGTATGATAAAATGGGCACAAAATTTCGAGGAACCAATAATGATGGAAACATGGGAAGAGATTTGGGTAAGAAATGTAAAATTTACACAAGCTCAGAACTTGAGAGAAAATTTCTATAAGATGTTATACAGATGGAATTTAGACCCAAAAAGGCTAGCCTGTATGTATCCAAACCTACAATCTAAATGTTGGAGATGTGACTGTGTTAGTGCCACGTACTACCATATCTGGTGGACTTGTAAAAAAGTTAAAGCATTTTGGATAAAAATATGGTGGGTTATTCAAAATATGTTGAAAAAGAGGATAAAGTTTACACCCCAGTTGTTTTTGTTAGGTATAGTTTCAGACTGTACTGCTATAGAGACTAATCTGATCTTGAACCTAACGACGGCAGCAAGATTGTTGGGGGCGCAATACTGGAAGAAGGAAGAGTTGCCCACTATCCAAGAATGGACGTTAAAAGTAGTAAACTTAGCAGAGATGGCCAAAATTTCAGTGTATCTGAAGGACCATTCGGATGAGAAGTACAAGCTGGACTGGAGAAGATGGATTGACTATATTCAAAACAAATACCGGACTAAAAAATTTCAGTTATCTTATGAATGAAGGCATAAGGAATGCTACAATTTATTCAAAGTTAGTTTAATAAAGGGGGAGTTAAAGCACAAGAATAGTAACATGTTAAAATTAGTTAGCTTATCTTAGCGTATGGCTGTTAAATGTTTATACCCTGTACTTTGGGGGGAGGGAGGGTGGGAAGAGGGAAGGGGTGATAATTGTAAAATTTATTGAAAATTTTTAATTAAAAAAAAAAGCTGAAGGGTCTTCCAATGCTTCTGCAGGCCACAGTTGTCTCAAGAGATGTGTAAGTAGGAGGAAGAAACCAACCAACCTCACCACCCAGAAGGTCTGTGTAAATTCTCAATCCTCCAGGTCACCTTTGTCCCCAAAGTGCTTTTTCAAAAAGGCAACTGGACTGTTGTTTTCCCCCCTTGAAAAAAGGGCATTCAAGAAGCTTCTTCAGCTCTTCAGTGAGTTGAGGAAGCTTCTTGCACGAAGTCTTCAAGGGGGGAAAAACAGTTGCCTTTTTGAAAAAGCATTTCTAATAGCAATTCTGTCAGGGCACAACATGCCTACAATGAGATTGGTTGAGCTCCCTCAACGCAACCCCAACACAACACAACTCAGTGAGGACCAAAAAAGAGAACAATATCCCTAACCCAATAAATCCTATTAACCCCCAGACCCATTGCATCAGTGTGAACACGTTACACGTTGTGCAAACCCCTGGTACTACGTGATTATTTCTCATTCAGGAGTCTGTTCTTTCGGGGCTGGCAGCTAGGACTAAGCGTGTCCCCGGGACGAGGCCCACTCTTTCGACTTTCTTTTGCCCGCATTGCTCTTCCGAGGGTCCCCACCATTCACCCCTTAATCAACGCAGGGAAAGACCGTGAGATGCAGAAGCAACTGCCAGGTTTTTGGGCCAATCCACAGTGGAGGCGGCTTAAACCATGGTCGCCATGCCGGGAAAGCAGCCCCGCACAGCCCGAGGAGAGCAGACCTTCGCTTGGGCGACCTGCAGCCCTTCCCTTTCTCCCCAGGAGCCTCGGCTTGGAGTGTCCGGGAGGCGCCGGCCACTCACCCCACTCATCAGGGGCGAGTGGGACAGGAGGCACCGCTCATTTTCGCTCTTCGCGCTCGGGTCCTCGCCAGCCCTTCCCCCCCCCGTCCCCGGTCCTCCGCCCTTCGGTGAGACTCGCCGCCCCCTCGGCGGGCAGGGCCGAACCCTTGGCGGCAGCAGCGGCCCGGACCAGGCTGAGCGCGGCCTCGGGGGCGCTGGTGCCGGCTGGGAAGGCCAGCACGCCCGAGGCGGAGAAAGGGGGGAAACGCGCGGCGGGCTAGCCTGAATCGCTGGCGTTTTTCCCGGAGCTTCGGTTCGCTGAAAGCCAGCGAGTAAAACAGCGAACGAGGCCAAGCGAGCTCAGGGCTAGAGAGGGAGGAGACCCTCCAAGCCGCCGCGGGGCTCCTGCAGCCTCCGGAGCTTAAATGCTTTCCCTCCCGCAGCCTCCCATTGGGCAGTGAGCGAGGAGTCCTTGCCTCTCGTTGGGCTTGCCTTGTTCCCCTGCAGGGCACGTGGGTTGGGGAATCCCGGCTTTGCCCGCCTTAAAAGTCCCACGGTTGTTTTGCAACCCCCTACTTTAAATGGGGGGAGGGGGATGTTAATCTGCGGCGGACACGAACCGCCTTTTCCCCACTAACACGGTTTTTAAAAAAAAAACACGCACAAGCTTTCGTGCTTCAAGTGGCTTTTTTGAATTGCTGTGCTATGCAATGCAATGGAGCACAACGCAATCTAACGCCCCGAGTCCTTTCCGGGAGAGGGGGCGGTCTATAAATGTGAATAATAAATAAATAAATAAATAACGCAACGCACTGCTGTGCTATGCAATGCAATGCGCTGCGCTTCTATGCAATGCAATGCAATGCTATGACGTGCTATGCTGTGCCTTAAAAAAAGACACCTGCTCCTCCTCCTCGTGCAGAGTTCCTTCTGGGAGATGGGCAGCTGTACATGTTTGTTAAATGGATAAATAAATATTGTGATGTATTGTGTAGTATATCTCGTGAAGAGCTGCCCGTCAGGAAAGTTTATGAGTTTTCATAAAATGCAGTTAGTTGAAAAAAGTGCTACCAGATTCCTGTTTTGAGGGAAGGAGGGGAGGGGAGGGGGAGTTGGCTTGGCCTTGCCTTGGCGTCTGTGGGCATAAAGGAAGTATAAATGCCTGATTTTTCTTCCTCTCCGGCTGGAAATTCTGGAAATCCAGCAGACTTCTGTTGGAAGAAACGTCCTTCTGGGTTCAGTTCCAAGTGGGGGGAAAAGACACTGGAAACACGGAGGCTGCTTTACAAGATAGTTTTTAATTGTGGACTGGACCACGTGGTTTGAGCACCTGGTGGGAAAAGGTGACCACACGCTCCAAGAGGGCAGAAATGTTGAAAAACCCTGGTTTTATGCCCCCCCCCCTTTGAACTTCAGCGTGTATTCTGATTGGTTGTCAGACTCCCATGGGGCCATGCAGGGCAAATCTGTAGGCTGTCTCCCAGGCTTACTTGATTTGCTAGGTGATGATGTAATCTTCCCAGGTGCCCTGTGGTGAGATGGGTAAAGGGTTAATACTATCATACCTTTTAACCCCATCACCCTGGAGCTGAAGGGAGTAGATCTTTGTTATGTAGAATAGACTGACTCAGGCCTTAATGGCTTATTGACCAGGGTGGAGGGGAGCTGAGTTTCTGTCTCTCCTTTAGAGGAAATATTCTGTCCTTTTAATATTTTTTAGAATATTCCATTTCTCTAGGAGAGAGGTGGGTGCTAACTTCCTACACTTCTACAGTGCTAAATTAGGGAAGGCTGATTTATGGCAAATGCAATAATCCAGACTTCTATAGAAGAGACGGATTACAATATCAGGCCTGGGAAAAGTCAGGTCAGCTATTGAAAAAGGCAGACGTTAAAATGAGCCATTTCTTTAAAAAGCAGGAGGCAGCACCAAACTGGCACAGTGAAGGGTATAACTTCAGAAAGTGCCACCATGTCAACTTTCCCAAATTCTCAGCAATTGCTGTGCTGGCTGAGGGATTCTGGATACTAAAAGCCGCGCATCACGAATCTTATCACGGTTGGGAAAGACTTGGTAGTGTGGAGTTGCCATATTTCTCTTGTGAAACATACAGCAACTGCAGGAACGAAGGCTACCCAAGTTTGGGAAGACAGGATGGAAAGTTCCTGATCTCCTGCAACCGTTCCACAATTGTAGGCACAAAAACAAGATCTGATGAGGGCTTTACAATCTCACCTCTCCTTTTGCAGTCCTGTAAGGGTGGGCTGCTGCCTGTGGGCTGTGTCAGCTTTTAAAGTCACCCATTATGGTCCTCTCAAGCCTGTTGTAGGAAGTTCAAACCCACCCCTCTCCTAGAAAATGAAATATTTTAGGAAATATTAAAAAGGCAGAATATTTCCCCTAAAAAAAGAAGTAGAAACTCAGCCCCCCCCCCCCTTGCCAATGGGCCATTAAGGCCTGAGCCAGTCTATCCTACATAACAAACATCTACCCCCTTCAGGCACAGCCATTTCGTTACCCTTCATTGTCTGTGTGCTAACCAAACTTAGCGCACAGACAACCTACAAAGCTCGCTATGACCTCTGACCAGAATACTCTTCCTGTGCCCCAGGAAGTTCAAAGGCCAGAGAGGGCGTAAAACTCAGGGGGGACTCTCAGCATCTCTTCCCTTTTCTTCACCCAGAAGCTCCAAGGCACGGGATCCTCCTGTCCACCATTGAAACCACCTTTCCAAACAGCCTCCGTGTTTCCAGGGTGTTTTTCCCCCACTTGGAACTGAATCCAGATGGACGTTTCTTCCAACACGGTTCTGATGGAATGAAAATGGAACGTATTTTATTGTTATTTTGGGATTAAACATTTAAGACCTAAAATCAAGATGAGAGTTTTAAAAGCAGAGGCAGCCCAGAACTTCCCATCAAGCCTAATGCTAACATATGTGATGTGTCTCTTTCCCCATCTTGCAATTTTCAATCCTAGCCCCCCCCCCACTCCCCCCCCCCCACAAAATATTTGGCCAGGCCTTTAGTCAAAGATTGCCTATTCCTGCTTAAATGCTTTTCAAACACTTTCTCTGTCTTTTTGTCTAACAAAGAAATCTCAGCCGGTAGACGCTCCTCGATACCATTCCAAACACTGTCGTCTTAAAAACCTCCAGTGATGAAGCACCCACAATTTCTGGTGGCCAGCTGTTCCCTCGGTCAATTGTCTTCACTGTTAGGAAGTTTCTTCTTAATTTCAGGCTGCTTCTCTCCTTGAAGAATTGGAAGATTATGGACGGATTGAAAAATAACAATAATAACTTAAAAAAAGAACGCAGCAGCTTTGTGGTTTCTACCAGGCAAACCGCCAAAGGCTCCAATTTTACAGAAGAAAAATCTACGCCAGGATGTCCACCAGCTTCCTTTATTTCTCAAAAAAACCCAAGTTAGCATTTGGGGGGGGGGGGGTTGGGAGAGAAGGGGGGGTGAGGTGACCCCTGCCAGGTTTCCGCCCTTATGCGCCCTGAACAATTTCACTTCAATTGACAGCCAAGAATCCATTTAGTGACCGTGATGGGGCCAAAAAGCCACTTGCGACTGATCCTTGTACTTACAGCTTACAGGATTCTGATTTGGCAACTGTCACACAGTGAGTCTGGCCGCAGTGTCCTTAAGTCCACAGCATTGACAACCTTCCCGGCTGGGTTCCAACCAGCCTAGGCAACAGGGAAGGCAGCAAGGGGGGGGGGGTTCCTCAAGTCCCATTTGTGCGATGTCTCACTTAATGACAATCCCCTTGGTCCCTATTGGGATTGTCAGGCCCTTTAAAGATTTCCTGGGCTGGAAGAAGGGAGTTAGGCGCCTTGGAAATCCCTGGT
Source organism: Natrix helvetica (assembly GCF_964273705.1). NCBI lineage: Eukaryota > Metazoa > Chordata > Lepidosauria > Squamata > Natricidae > Natrix > Natrix helvetica. Next base: position 206,854 of record NC_138555.1, on the reverse strand, counting down.
GTAAGAATATTTACTAGATGAAGGGTAACAGAGCTATGGAGAAGGTGGGGGAGAGAGAGGAGGAGGGGGAGGAGGAAAAAAGTAAGGAAAGGGAAGGAAAGAAAAAGTGAAGGAGAGAGCAAAAGAGAAGAAATGAAAGAGAAAAAGAAAACAAAGAGGGAGAGAGAAAGAAAAAGAAAGAACGAAAGAAAGAACTGGGGGATGGAAGAAGAAAGATAGAAAGAAAAGGGAGGAAAGAAGAAAGAAAAGGAAGGAAGAGAAAGAAAATAAGAGAAAAAGAAAGAAAGCAAAGAGGGAGAGAGAATGAAAAAGAGAAGGAATGAAAGGAAGAGCTGAGGGAAGAAAGCAAGAGAGAAAGAAAGGAAAAGAGAGAGAGAGAGAGAAAGCCAATACAGATTGTCCTTGAGTTGCCACCACTATTCAACCCAAACTTCACCTTGCCAAATGAAAGATTTGTTAAGGGAGCTTAGCCCCATTTTCAGCCATCCTTTGCCACAGTGGCTCAGCGAATCCCTGCGGCTGAATAAATTCGTCACCCAGTCATTAAGCGAACCCGGCTTCCCCCTCGGACTTGGCTGGTCGGGAGGTCGCAAAATCCTGGATCCCAGGGACCCTCTGAAGGTCGTCAATCCGAATCAGCCGCCAAGCATCGGGAGGGGCTGCAACCGTCCTCATGCTGAGAAACACACCCAAGTCCCATTTCTTCCCAGGACCATTGGAACTCGGGCCAGTCGCTAAATGGACTGTTGTAAGTTGGGGACTGCCGGCATTCCCCTCCTACCAAAGTGCCCCCCCAAATAAGGCCAGGGTCTCCAAACATCTAGGGGGGGGAGGGAGGAAGAGGGAAGGGTCCAGGGGGGGGGTAGAGACTGCAGACCCCCTCCCCCTAAAGATGCTCAGGCAGCCACCAAGCGAGCGTCCCCACTCCTCCTGTCCCCCAAGCAGCAGCCATTGCGGTGAACCTCCGCCCCCTTGTGTTTGGGGTAGGGCCCAGCCAGCAGCCCCCCTCCCTTTGCAGAGAAGCCCCCCTCCCCTCTGCCACCACCACCCCGGCACCCACCGTGGAGACGGTGCATTCCCTTTTTCCTTCACAGCTTTAATGGAAAAACAATGACCAGCGGTTGGAATAGAATAGAATAACAGAGTCGGAAGGGACCTTGGAGGTCATCCAGTCCAACCCCCTGCTTAGGCTGGCAAAAAGACGCCCAGACTCGGCCCCGCTAGCCCCCACCAGGACTCAGAGCTCAGCCCTGTCCCCCCAACAGGACCCGGCGTCCCAACAGGCGTCCCCGAGTCTGGGCGCAGAGCGGCCTCCTTTGGTGTCATCTGCGGTAGACGGCAAAGGCCACGAAACTGAAGACCAGGGTGAGGCCGGCCAGGCAGGTGGTGGCCGTGGCGGTGAAGACGTGGCGGTGCTGCAGCTGGAAGTACCACAGGGCAGCCAGCATCAGCACCAGGAGGGGCATCATCAGGCTGCCCACGTTCAGGGCGGCGTGGGCCGCTTCGGCATCGGTCCGGGGGCCGGCATTGGGGCCGGCTGGTGGCGGCCGGTGCTGGGCGACGTGGCAGTGGAGCACGCTGTTGTTGGTCAGGTGCAGGGCAGCCAAAGTCTGGGCGTCGTCCCGGAGGAGCTGGCCCTGGTAGATGAGGCGGACCAGCTGCTCCTGGCCGGGGAAGTAGAGCCTAGTGGGCGAGGAAGGGGAGAGGCAGTGGGCAGGCAGGAAGGTCCCTTTGGAGTGGGCCCAGGATGCCAAAGGAGGAGGCTCCTCCTGCCCCACTTTGATCCAGCCCCCTCCTCCCCCTTTGCCCCCTCCTCCCTGTTTCCCCTGAATCCCCCTCGCCCCCACCCCACCCCAGCCCCCCAACTCCCTCCTTTGCCTTTTCCCGGGTCCCAAAGAAGGGGTGGGGGGAGCCTCCTTCTGAAGCCCCCCCCCCACGAGCTCCCTCCCCAGCCCCGGGGAAATCGGGGTCCTCTCCCCCACCCCCACCCCCGTGGCTGACCTCTTGAGGGCGCCCACCGTGTCCCTGGGGCGGACCCTGGCCAGCCGCTCCGTCTCGTTCAGGAACTTGAGCCGCAGGACGAAGGGGGACCCGGAGCCTTCCTCCCCGCCGCCGTCCTCCTCCTCCTCCTGTCGGCCCCCACCGCCGTCCCTGGGGCGGGGCGGGGCGGGGCGGGCGGCGGCGGCGGCGGGGCGGGGGTCTCGGCGGGCGGGGTCGGCGGAGAGGGCTCCGTCCCCCCGCTCGCCCGTCCGCGTGGAGAACCAGGCCAGCCCCAGCAGCCCCAGAGCCGCCACCAGCGCCGCCAGCGCCGTCACCTCGTCCCCGACGCCCTCCACCAGCGCCATCGCCCCGCCGCCTGCCCGCCCCGCCGCCGCCGCCAGGGGGAGCCCCCGGCACGCGCTTCCGGGTCGCCCCGTCTCCCGCGTCACGCGCGCGCCATGGCCGCGGAGCCCGCCGGGCGCTGTAGTCGGAGGCCTGACGCGCTTCCGGGAGGCCTGACGCGCTTCCGGAGGCCCGAGGCGGAAGTGGGCGCGCCCCGCTCCCTCCTCCTTCCCCCGCTGGGGATGGTGGGGGCAGCAGGAGAGAGAGAAGGAAGGAAGGGAGGAAGGAAGGAAAGAAAGAGAGACAATAGGAAGAGAATAGAAACCACAAAAAGAGAACTGAAAAAAAGAATAAGAGGAAAAAGGGGGGGAGGGAGGAAGGACGGAAGGAGAGACAATGAGAAGAGAATAAAAAGGACAAAAAGAGAATGGAAAAAAGAAAGGAGAAAAAAGGAAGGAAGGAGAGACAATGAGAAGAGAGAGTAAAAAAAGACAGGAATAGAGGGAATGGAAAAAAGAATGAGAAGAGAAACAAAAAGAGGGAAGAGAGGAAGGAGCGGGTAGACAGAAAAGGGAGAGGTCACAAGAAGGAATCACGTGACCCTGGGATACTGCAATGGTCATAAGTGTGAGGCAGTTCCCAAGCGCTGGAATTTTGAACTGTGCCATCGGGGGGGGGGGGGGGAGAGACCACAATGGTTGTACGTGTGAAAAGCGGTCTCTCCCCCCCCCCCCCCTGCGCCCACTGTGCTATCATAACTCTGAACCGTCTCTAAGTGAAGCATTGCAAGTCGGGGACTGCCTTTATTCTGCCCTCTTGAATAAACCAGAGCTTTGAATATGGACTCCCTAGCGGTGCAATCCACCCGGAAATACCCTTGCGCTGGGCCAGGTGACCTGCGGTAGCGTCTTCATCCCACGGCATCCACAGCGTGGGTGGCATCCATCCTATGGACCCGGTCAGTGTGAGAGCATCAACTGGCAGGGGTCAGGAAGAGAGCCATGGCCCAACCCTTTGGGACATTCTCCATCCCACTCCCATGACGGTGTGTGTGTGTGTGTGTGTGTTTGGACTAGAAGACCCCCCAGGCCCCTTCCAACTCTCTTCTTCTGCTTCACCTGCACTCTAATATCGGCACTGCAGGAAGACTAATGAGTTAGAGACTGTCGTCGTCATCATCATCATCCTCCTGCTGGGTGGAGTCTGGGCGACTGAGTGGAGCTAGCAGCGTGTTTCATGGCCGGATGCCCTTTCTGTCGCCAATGTGGAGTTTTGTTCAGCGGATATATTCTCATTGTGCCCAGAGATAGAGAAATTGCTGCCTCTCCTTAGGATCGAACTCACAGCCTCCTCATTGTGAGGCAAGAGCTCCACCTCTAGCCCCCACCCCCCACATCACTCTTTACGAGTTAGATACTAGTATAGACAATACTATCTGATTCGTTCACCAGGAGCTCTGAAAACTTGGGGAAGTGAGAAGCGCGAAGGAATGTATTCTTCGCTTTTCCTCGTACAGAGATGGACGAATGGCAAGGAGCCTCGGATACCTTGCCGTCTTTCTGTGATCATTTGATACGGTGAAAGCTGTACCAATAAAGGCAAATTTGAAGTGAGGGGCCCTTGGTGCTCTCTGGGCAGGGTGCTTTTCTTGCAGAGCTCTGATGATGTTACCTAGTAACTAGCAAGGAAGGCAATACCCAACAAGAGGACATTGCAACTCCGCAGCACCCCACAAGAAGTGACTTTGAAGCCGAAAAGGAGCAGGGAAACCGATCTACGAAGATCCTTGAAGGGTGGATCTGTTCAAGGAGGGAGGAGAGGGGCAGAGATGCTAAAAGAAGAAGCCCATGAGAGAAGGAATTCCTTGCTGCTCTTTAGGAAGATTTCTCTGGAAAGAAATCCCGAAAACTAAAGGGGGGAAACCAGGACGATGCCAGTTCCAGAACATCCGATTCTCCCTGCACACCCCAAGCAGAGCAACTGGGAGACATGGCCGATCCAGGCTAACCGTGTTGGAAGGGACCTTGTAGGTCATCTAGTCCAACCCCCCCCTCCCCGCCCAAGCAGGAAACCCCACACTGTTTTTGACAGGGGGCAGTCGAGTTTCTCCTTGAAAGCTCCCAGGGATGAAGCTCCCACAACTTCTGAAGGCAACTTCTGTCCCATGGTTTGACTGTTTTCACTGTCAGAACACGTCTCCTTATTTCCAGTTTGAATCTCTCCTTGTTCACTTTCCATCCATTATTCCTTCTCTGGCCTCCGTGTGTTTTGGAAAATAGCCTCAGATGTTGAAAGACTGATACCTTGTCTCCCCTGGTCCTTCTCTTCACTAGACTAGCCAGGCCCAATTCCTGAAACCCTATTTTTGTATATTTTAGTCTTCAATCCCTTCATCATCCTGGTTGCTCTTCTCTGCTCTCTTTCGAGAGTCTCAATGTCTTTTTTTATAGTGTGGTGACCAAAACTGGATGCAGGATTCTAGGTGTGGCCTTACTAGGGTTTTATAGAGTGGTATTAGTATTGTATCCCTCTGTAAATGCAATTTAGGATTGCATTGGCTTCTTTGGCTGCCTCCCCACACATTGCTGGCTCACATTTAGCTGGTTGTCCACTCAGACTCCGAGATCCCCCTCACACAGCTACTGCTATTCACCCAGTCTATATGAGTGTAGAAGTGCCGTCTTTGGTGCCAGGGGATGAGAAGGCAGCTACATTTTGCACAGGACATTTCGGATGCATTTCTTACTAGACAGTATTTATAGATCAAACACATGAGTGGGCAGCTCACGGCAATTTAAAACGTAGAATAAGAAAACAAAAACATTGGGAGAACTGTGCACCTCTACACTCTACAAACGCAACCGTTTTGATTTGCAGTTGTTTGTAAAAAGGGTTGTAAACGTGTCGAGGGTGGAGCCCCGATAAAGGAAAATCAACATCAATTGTGCAAGGGCAAATCTTCCTCATCAGCTCCCGAGGATTGTTGAGAGGGTGGCCAGAGACCTCGCTGTCAACATTGTCCCCTTGGATTCCTCCCCCCACAAAAAAAACCCTAGAAAATTACCCCTCGGAGGCTCTGAGTCAACTCCCTGAGGACGAATCGAGGGCAGAGCTGATGTTTTCATAAACCGACTCGCGTAAACAGCTGCTCGCATCTGTGGGGGATGCTAAATTATTTTTAAAAAAGAGAGAGAGAAGCGATTAGAAAAGGCCACGGTAACCCCCCGTGGGGTGTGGTCCAGTTTTAGAGGGAGGGGATTTGCATCCTTGGGGCAAACCTCAAATGACCGCTGTGCTGGTGTGACGCTGGGTGGCCTCGACCCTGCTTTTACCTGGACTTTCTCCCCAGATAACGAGATGGACACCTTTCCCATAGCTTTGATCAGCTCCTTAATGCTCTTCATCACTCCTTGAACCGATCAGAATAGAGCTGGAAAGGGACCTGGGAGGTCATCCAGTCCAACCCCCTGCTCAAGCAGGAAAGCCTTACAGAATCATAGAATCACAGACTTGGAAGGGACCTTGGAGGTCTTCTAGTCCAATCTGCAGGTGACTCTATAGCATTTCAGAAAAGTAGCTGTCCAGTCTTTCCTTAAAAGCCTTCAGGGATGGAGCTCCCACAACTTCTGGTAGCAAGCCGTTCCACTGGTTAATTATCCTCACCGTCAGGAAGCTTCTCCTTAATTCCAGGTTGCTTCTCTCCTTGATTAGTTTCCATCTGTTGTTTCTCAACCCTGGTGCTTTGGAAAATAAGTGGACCTCCTGTTCTTTGGGGCAGACGCTCAAATACTAGAAGACTGCTATCCTGTCCCCCCTAGTCCTCCTTTTCTCTAGACTGGCCAAACCCAAATCCTGCAACCATTCTTCAGATGTTTTTGTCTCCAGGCCTTTCATAATTTTAGTTGCTCTTCTCTGCGCTTTTTCCGAAGCCTCCGCATCTTTTTTGCGGTAACCAAAACTGGCTGCAGGACTCCAGGGGGGGGGGGCTTACTAACGTTTTATTAAGTGACACTAATACGTCACGTGATTTTGATTCTATGCGTCTCTTTATGCAACCAAGGATATAAAGAATAAAGACAAGGAGGCAGTATCTAATATTGGAGATATGCATATAGTATCTCCTAAAGTATACGGAGCAGAGTTGGAAAACTTTCTGGGGTGTGTGGAATTATGGCCCACCCTGGTGGGAGGTGCTCTTCTTGGGGGTATGGCTCCCTCTTGGAACCCCCAAATGAGGATACTGTCCAGCTTCCTCGGCAGTGGATTTTCAGACCATGATGTTGGTCTGCAGAATTGTCAGAAGATACTTGCAGGGGAAAAGCCCGTGGGTCCCTCCCCCTCCCCCCCCAGCCAAATTCTTAAAATATGGGAGAGTGCTGGGTTGAGTGTTTTCTGCAGGTTGCGTCCATGTTTGCTTCTCAAAGGCTTTTGGCTGTGTTGGGGGGGAAAAAAGAGGCTTTACCTGCAAAAAGGGCTTTGTGGAGGCCGGGAGGCTCAAAGGAATGGCAGAGGGAGAAACATTTCATGCTTCCTGTCAGCCTCACAAGTGGATTGGACCAAGAAGTCAAATGCTCAGGATAGCTAAAACTTACTTTGATTGAGCTCCTCCTCCTCCTCCCTGCAAATCCCTCTCCCTTCCAGCACTGATGATGTTACCTAATTGGGTCACGAAATGTCTGCAAGAAAGCCACCAAGCTCAGAGAGCATCCAAGACCCCACACTCATCGTCCTCCTCCTCTTCCTCCTCATCTTCTTCTTTATGCTCCAGTGAATTAAGGAACTGTCTGATGACCTGCTTCTGAATACCCTCCCTTAAAAACTTACAAACCAATTCCGTCACGGTTCCTGCACAGCTCCGTCAAGCCAACTTCCCTGCGCTCCACCCCTCCATTCTGAGGATTACCACACGTACCAAGCTTGGCAGGACACATAATCCAAAATCACATGGCCGCTGGGGGCTACTGTGATACAGGACTGAATTAAAGAATGGAAAGATAAAACCTCTGGTCTCGGGGACTGACCTGGATGGGATCCTAAGAGACAAAGTCCTGTGGTCAACACGTGCCTGCCTTTCAGGTCCGCTCCCCATCGATTTGGGAAGAGGGGGACCAGGGGAGACAGGAGAGAAGTCTTCCAATACTTGAGGGGCTGCCACAGAGAGGAGAAAGGGGTCAAGCTGTTTTCCAAAGCACCTGAAGGCCAGAGAAGGAATAATGGATGGAAACTGAGCAAGGAGAGATTCAACCTAGAAATAAGGAGGAATTTCCTGACAGTGAGAACAATCAACCCATGGAACAGAAGTTGCCTTCGGAGGTTGTGGGAGCTTCATCCCGGGAGGCTTTCAGGAAGAGACCGGACTGTCAAAAAAACGGTGTGGGGTCTCCTGCTTGGGCAGGGGGGGGGGGTTCGATTAGATGACCTACAAGGTCCCTTCCAACTCGGTTAAACTGTCAATGTGAGAGAAGCTCTCTGGGATCAACCAGGCCCTGCCCAGTGAGGGAGGTTATAACTTCTATCAGCCCAAAGTGCGTTGTAGGATTTTCAGACTTATCTGTCTGGAGAACGCCAGATGGGAAAAAAATAAACCATGAACCACTTTTCTGAACAGTCCTTTCACCGGGACATCAGTTGGTTGACGTGTCCTTTTGTTGAAGCATGAGTGGAAGCATCCCTTCCCCTCACGGGAGCCCATTACTCCCACCCCGTCCATGAGTCGGGCAGGGCATCATCACACATGGGGAACGGTGAGACGCACTTGGCCAAATTTCACCTTCGGTTGAATGTGTGGTTGTGAAGCGTTTCCGGTGGCCCGAGAGCCACCAATGCCCTCCTCAAGCCACGGTGGTGGTGGTCCGTGCTGTCCCTTAACCATAATAGCCGACGCTCCCTCAGTGGACAGCCGTCACATTCTCTGGAGGGAATAGGCCTTTCCCTGGGGCACAGCGGGACGTAGCAGAAGACAAGGGGTGATACCTCCTGCAGAAACAGGGTGGACCAAGTCCCGGGGACAGAGGTTGTTAGAGCTGACGGCAGTGGGGCAGCCTCTTGAAGGGCATCGGCTGACCATCTAGCCCAGGGGGGCTTCCAGGGCAGCTGGTCGGCCCCTAGGAGAAGACGGGGCTGGGCTAGATGGATCAGGGGTTCCCACCTGGCAGGGTGCAGCTCCTCTTTTTAATATTCCAGAACTGGGATCCACGTTTGAAACGGGCAGGATTTTTCTGGCTGCAAGAGCCATCCAGCAGGAGACAACCTCTGTCCTGCCCAGGTTGGCACAGGTAAGCAGGTGAGTTTAAGGCTTCACGGTCCCGTGGATTGGCTTACGATTCAGGGGGTCGGCCCTAACTCCAAAAGAGGTGAGTTCAGCAGACAGTCCAGGTTATAACCCAGATCCAGGCTCCTAAAGCGAAATCGGAAATAAATTTCAACAGTTTTCAAATTTGTCCCTTGGCTAGAAAGTGACCAATTGTGGCTGAAAGGGAGGGGACTTGCTTCCCAGAGGACCCACCAGGGCCCACGTTAGGCTCATTTTGCCGACCTCGGCCGTCATTTTCAGCCAATCCCAGGGCTGTGCCAAGAGTTCAGCTGGGCACAGAGGGCCCCTCGACCTGTCACCTGGGATGCTGCTTGCAGATGTGACTCAGCAGTGCCAGCTGTTTTGCTACAAACCAGGAAGAAATTTCGGAACAAGGGGCAAAATGAGACTCGGGTAGGAGATGGCATGGGCGCCCGAGACAGGTTCCCTTTTCCTGCCTCCGGTGACCGTCAGCGGAAGGCGAGTCTCGTCCAGTTGCCTGTTTATATGACGGCTCTGCCTCTCACTGGAGAACGGCCATTTGCCCCCTTGCCCTCCATGGCCTCGCGGCTTCCCTCCAAGCCCTGCTGCCATTACGGCATGCAGACGCCCCTCTGCTCCGTTCCCACCAGGTGGCAAAGCTGGCAGAGATGAGCAAGATGGCCTTTGCCCAGGCAAGCAAATGGATTTTGATCCTTTGAGGAACTCGGCGGAGCCACTCAAGGTCCAGGGATGGGCATCGCCGCAGAAAAACTGGCCAAAGTCCACTGGGTTTGCTGGGTGACACCCTCCCGACACAGCTGCTGTTGGCGCTAACATTCCCCTTGGCCAATGTGGCTGGGGCCCAGCAAGACCCTTGCGGAGACACGCAGGTCGCCTGGCTGGCAAGAAGCATTTGGGGGAGGAACCTACCAAGGAGGGTGAGAAGGAGCTCTTGTGCCAGTCAGGCATTGTGGCTGTGATACCAAGAGCCGCCGGAGCCCCTACAAGTCTCCTGGGGACATGGCCAGGGGAGAGTCTCCCCGAGGAGGGCCAGGAACCTGCAGAAGGAGAGCAACGTTGAGGGTCAAGGCGGAGAGTTCTTGGGGTGCCCGGGTGCCCAGAGGCCAGTCTTCGTGGGAGCAGCCCATGGAATAGGGCCAGTTTTCCCAAAGCAGACAGAGAGTGCCGGGGGGGGGGGGGAAATGGAGCATTCCCCATCATCAGGGAGGGCAGGGAATTTGCCAGCAGGCCACCCAATGCCTAGGGGGTAGGGTGGGCCGGGCAGACAGATGGGCAATGAGGGGACCCACGAAGAGATTCAGGAGGTCCCATCTCGGGATTTGTCTCTGCGGAGGTTAGGAGGAGGAAGAAGGAGAGGTGGGGTGGCAGGAACTGGGGTGGCCCCTGGTGCTGGGAAGGGAGCTGGGGCAGAAGCACCCCCCCACCCAGTCCTGCCTTCCTGACCCTCTCCAAAAACAGAGGGGTTTCGCAGACTCTGGCAGAGGAGGAAGGAGGCAGCCAGCAAGACCCCCCCCCCCATTCCTGCTGCTGGGAAGCATCCGGATTCCAAGGCCCAGCAAGGCCAACTGTGGGAAGCCGTGGGCACCATCCCCATGCCAGTTGGGCGAGGGATTCCAGGGAAGGAGGTCTCTCTCTCTCTCTCTCTCTCTCTGTATCTATCTATGCATCTATCTACATTTAAGTATCTCTATATCAATCTAATCTATCAATCTCTCTCTCGCTCCAGTATCTATTTATCATCTATCCATCCATCCATCCATCCATCCATCCATCCATCTCTAAAGTATCTATATCAATCTAATCTCTCTCTCAATCTCTCTATCTACATTTAAGTATCCCTATATCAATCTAATCTATCAATCTCTCTCTCGCTCCAGTATCTATTTATCATCTATCCATCCATCCATCTGTAAAGTATCTATATCAATCTAATCTATCACTCTCTCTCTCACTCCAGTATCTATCATCTATCTATCATCTATCTATCTATCTATCTATCTATCTATCTATCTATCTATCATCTATCTATCTATCTATCTATCTATCTATCTATCATCTATCTATCTATCTATCTATCTATCATCTATCTATCTATATATCATAGATCTATCTATCTATCATCTATCTATCTATCTATCATCTATCTATCTATCTATCTATCTATCTATCTATCTATCTATCTATCTATCTATCATCTATCTATCTATCATAGATCTATCTATCTATCATCTATCTATCTATCTATCTATCTATCTATCTATCATCTGTCTGTCTATCTATCTATCTATCTATCTATCTATCATCTATCTATCTATCTATCTATCTATCTATCTATCCATCCATCCATCCATCCATCCATCCATCCATCCATCCATCCATCCATCTATTCATCCATCCATCTCTAAAGTATCTATATCAATCTAATCTATCACTCTCTGTCTTGCATTGTGGCCTTCTGTGTCGCCCCGGCCCAAGCGGGGGTCCCGGCCTTGTGGAGCGACGGTGGCTTCCCAAGCTAGGCTGCAGAGACCCCGGCCCGCCTCCTCCCTCCCACCCTCCGGTGCTGACGCGGGCGGCGGAGGAGGGAGGCTGGGCGGGGGCGGCTCGTGACGCGGCGCGGCTGTGGCTGGCGGAGCCGCCGGCAGGGAGAGGAGGGGAGGGGAGGGGGCGGGCAGGCGGGCGGGGCCATCGCCAGCGCAGCCGGCCATGCAGCGCCGGGATCCCGCCGCCCGCCGCTGAGCAGCCTGGCCTCCTCCTCTGCCTCCTCCTCCTCCGTTTTTCCCTTCTGCCAGCCATGAACTTCCCGGGCGGGCCCGGCCAGAGCCCCGGGCAACCTCCGCCGCCTCCGCGGGATGCTCAGAGCCTGGCTGCCCCGGGGGGCCCGGGCGGGCCGGGCTCGGCCGGGGCGCCCCCTCCTCAATTCGGCCTCTCCAACTCGGCGGCCATCCGGGCCGAGATCGGCCGCTTCGAGTCGGTCCACCCCAACATCTACGCCATCTACGACCTGATCGAGCGGGTGGACGACCTGGCGCTGCAGAACCAGATCCGCGAGCACGTCATCTCCATCGAAGGTAGGGGGCTCCCGGGGGCGGGGCGGGGGGGTGGAAGAGGGAGGGGGCGGCGAGGAAGGACCCCCCCAAGGACAAAGCCCGGCCTCGCCCGCCTTCCCCCTCCTCCCCATCCCACCCACCAACCGCAGAAAATGGAGCTCGTCCAGGGAGAGCGGGGGCGGCTCTGCGGGTCCGCAGCCCCCTTTGCCCGGGCCGCGCAGAAGCCCCTCTGCCCACGGGCCGCGTGGCACGGCCGAGGGAAGGGGGCCTTGCGGCTCGGGGGGGGGCTTCCCTCCTCCGGGGGGTCTGCAGGGAAGGCCGGTTGGCCGGCCCGTGGGGAAGGGCGCTGGGAGGTCGCCTTTGTCTGGGCGGATGGAGAGCCGGGGCCCGAATCCCCGCCCGAGGGAGCTGGCCAGCGACTGACTCCGGCCTCTGCCCCTTCCCTTCCTCGGGGCGGGGATCGCGGAGGGTCGGTGGGGAGGGGAGATTGGCGTGGGGGGCGGCTCAGCTGGCACCGCGCAAGTTCTCTCCGTGGTCGGCCCGAAGGGAGGAAGGCGGGCGGCCGTGCGCCAGCCTCCTCCTCTTCCTCCTTCTGGGAAAAGCTGCCCTGCAGCTCAGCGCTGCGGGGGGGGGGTGTATCCTGCGGAGGGATCGCACTCTGGGGGCGGGAGGGGGGAATTCTGCAGCGGCCCCTCCGCCGCCTCCTGCTCGGCCTCGGTGCTCCTGGGGAAGGAAAGGCTCTGCCCTGGGGAAGGAGGGGGGGAGGGATGGCCAAAGGGAACCAAGGATCGGGATCCCCCCCCCCCGTCCCCTCCCCTCGGCGAAAGGAGCGGGGTCGGGTGGGCTCTGCAGGCGCCTGGGCCTAGAGGTGGGTGAGGAGAAGGAAGGAGGGGGGGCAGGAGAAGCTGGGGTCCCCAGTGCTGGGAAGTGGGGAGAAGACGCCCCCCCCCAGTGCTCTCCAAAAGAAGAGGGTTTTGACAGAGCCCGGCTAAGGAGGGCCAGACCCACCCCTCCGTTCCTATTCTTGGGAATCAGCTCCATAGGAAGAAGGGCCGGAAGCCATTGGCAGGATCCTCAGGCCAGAGTTGGGGGAAGCCAAAATACCCAGGGAGGGGAGGGGGCTCGCTCCTCCCTCCCTCTCTCTCTCCTTCCTCCCTCCAGGCAGGCTTGGGGGCAGCAGAGGGAGGGTGTCTAAGGCTGGTGGGGAGGAAAGGCCTCTGAATGGCTCTGCCTGGCATGGCTGCGGGCATCTTTCTGGCCTCCGGGCTCATTAATGCCCACCCCCAAAGCAAATCAGGCTCTCCTCCCTGCAGGGTCCTACCCCCCCTCCCCAGAGCTTCTTCGGAAATGGCTAAGGAAGGCAGTGCCAGCCTCAGACCGGTGCCAGGCGCTGATCTGCCTGGCCTGGCGAAGGGAAGCCTTGGGTGGCATCCGTGGGGAGGCCGCATTGCTTTGTCCTCTGGGCCTGTGGGGCACCCTGGCAGGATTGGGGTCAGATGGGTTGCTGGATCGGCAAGATGGAGAGAACCCATGGTGCTGTGTCATCAGGAGTTGGGGCTCTTCCTTGGTGGGGGGGTTGTTTTAGGGGGCTTTTTCTCCCGTAAAAGGACGGCACACTTTGTTTAAGCTCTCTGCCATTCACGTAACTGGGGAGGAAGCGCGCAGTGGCCATCTGGGGCAGGTTCTCTGCGTGGCCGACCCCCATCGCACAGTTCTCCTCCCCCCCCCCAGCCCTTCGCTCCCTTCCTCCGGCTTCAGGCCCCTGCATCTGGCTCTTGACTGCCTGAAGGGTGCTTGGTGGGATTTGGGGACCCCTGCCTCCCTCCCAGGCCTCCCGTCCATGTCCCACGCAGAAGGGGCCCAGGAAGACCCTCGTTCTGCTGCTCCCAACCCAAAGGGCTCCTTGCCCAAACCTCCCTTCTCCCAGCTGCCTCTTTAGATTGGCAGCGTTCGGCCTAGTTTATTCCTGATGTTCGGTTCGGGGTGGTCTTTGCGGACCCCCCCCCATTTTCACCCAGCGGCCCCTTCCCAGTCCCAGGTGTGTGTGTGTGTGTGTGTGTGAAGCTGTGATGATCAGGTGCACCTCAGCATGCCGGGCTTGATCGGCCTTTCGTTTGGCTCTCTAGTTAGCTACCAACCAAGTTCATGCTGGTTTATTTACATAGAAGGCTCATAAGCGTCCTTCCTCAGGGAGACTGGGGTGTGTGTGTGTGTGTCACGCAATCCCCTGACACAATGGTGTGCGCCATTAAAATAACCCACAGGAGCAAGGAAGACCGGCCTCCCCTTGTTTGTAGGAGCGTCCACCACACCTGGTCGGAGGTCAGTGGGGGGGGGGGGTCTCTGCCCTTCTCCAGTTGGACCCCTTCGCCCCAAAATCCTCCTCTTTCCACCAGGCTGGCTGGCACCCTTTGAAAGGCCGAGGCTTGTGAGGTGGGTGCTGGTCTCTGCCAAAGACCCTCCAGCCTTGGGGGACTTCGGTCCCCTCCAGGATTTTCCCACTAACGGATCCCCCTTCGATCTATCAGGATAGGCAATCGACCTGGTGGATCCCAGGTTCCCACACTGGGTCCTTCGGGGTTCCCGGGCTCCGGAAGGCCGTCGTTCCCCGTTTGCTCTCTTCCGGCACTTTGGCTGCAGGCACCCTGCACTGGGCCGGCCTCGGCGTTTGGTTTGAGGCCGGGGTTTCCAAAAGGAGTCCTTTGGGGGGGCGTCTCCTGGGGCACCAGCGCCCTCTTTCCCATTGGGAGCCACGTAACGACCCTGAGCAGCGTCAGAGGAAGCCCAGGTTTTCTCCACTGGAGCAGACTTCAACTCCCAGGATTCCTCAGTTTCCCTCCGTTTCAATGGAGGCCCAGGCCTGATCCGGATGCCAGGCGGATGAAGCACCACCGATGGGGCTTCTCGGAGGCCTCTTCCGCCTCCTTCCTCGGGGTAAGGGTGGGGGGGGTGTCTCTTCCTTCGGGGAAAAGGGTTTTCTCGGAGCCAACAAACTGGGCTCCTTCTGCGGTCGTCCCCTCTGAGCACCCTGGTCTCTCTTTTCTCTCTGGACCATCGGGGGCTCCCCCCCCCTACACGTGCCCTCCGAAGCCAGTAACTAGCAAATGGCAAATAGGAATTTGGGGTGGGGGGTTTCTTTCAGACGCTCTCCAAACAACTGGGGTGCTTCCTGCTGCTTCCTCCCTGGGGTTGGGGGGCAAAGGGAGGCCATGCTCCCCAGTCTGTTACCGGTGGTGGATGCCTCTGCTGGGGCAGGGGCTGGCCAGGAGGCTGGGGCTTTCGGAAGCCCTCTGGAGGAAACCCTGCTCTCCCCTTGAGAAGCAGGCCAGTGCAGAGGAGGCCCCATGGATGGAGTGGGTCAAAAATGAGGTAGGATCCTCTGCTTGAGCTTGGGGGGTTGGACTAGATGACCGCCAAGGTCCCTTCCAGCTCTGTGATTCTGTTATTCGGACCCCTAGCACCCACGGTTTGGCCCTCTGCTCGGCCAGGGTCTGTGTCCCCCTCCTCAACCCCCCTCCCTTCCCACCAGTGGTGGGTTCCTACCGGTTCGGACCGGTTAAGCAGAGCCGGTAGTGGTTTGGTGGCCTGGGCCGCTGGAACCGGCAGACACCCAGGCCTGCCATGCCCCCGAACCGGTTTTCCCAGCGGTGCCATAGGCGCCGCCATCTTGTTTTTTGCTCCTGTGCATGCGCAGAGCAATTTTTATTGCAGAGCACACGCCTGCCGGAACCCACCCCTGGCTCCCACCTTGCGGGGGTGGGGGTGGGCAGGAGCAGCTGAGCAGCAGGAGAGGGGGGGCATCAGAAGCTGTTATTGGGGGGGCACTAGTGACCCAGCCCTGCCTGGGGGGGGGAGAGGTTGCAGCGGGCACAAAGAGCCAGTTTGGCCCAGCTATGCTGCCCCCCCTCCCCCCCCGGCTGACATTTCCCCATTCCTGGTTGAGCGAGCGTCCTTCTTGCATGCCCTGGGACCCTGCTGTGGGGGACCTGAGTCCAGAGAGGGAAGGGCAGCCCCGAGGGCCAAGATCTGCTCCCCGGAGGGAAGGAGATGGCGGGTGGCAGTGCAGTTCGCGCTGGGCCTGCCTCGGCCATGGAGCCTTTCCGACCCTGACGGGCTGGGGGGGGGCTCAGTGTGAGCCGGGGGTGGCGTGGTGGGAATCCCCCTCCCCGTGAGTGGCAGGATAGAGAGTGATGGGATGTGGGATGGCCCAGAAGGCATGGAGGCAGGCAGGGAGCAGCCCCTTCCCCTGAGGAGGATGGGTGAGGGTACCACACTGTGCGGGTAGCAGACTTTGCCTTCACCTCCCTGTGGGGAGTCTGTGGCCGGCAGGACTCCAGAGGGCAGCCCCCCCCCTCCCTGCTTTAAGCCCCCCCCTCTTGAGAGGGAACCGGCCTTGCAAACAACCCCCCCCCAACTCGGATGCTTGCTCAAGCCATTGCTCCCCCCTGCCAAGACCCTCTCTGGGTGGGCGAAGGGCATCCCGTCTGTCCCCTTCCCTGGTCAGACCCATTTTGTGTGTGGGGGGGTGTCACCCCTTGAGCAATTCAGAGGAGAAGGAGGGTGTGGGCCGTTTCCTGGGGCAGAGGAGGGGGCTGGAAAGGGGGGGATGGCCCTAGGTCAGCCCCAATGGGCCAGAAGGTCATTTAAGGCCAGGGGGAGGGGAGGCTCAGGCGTGGCCTGGCCAGAGACCCCTGTTTCCCCCCCCCCTCTGCCTTTGCCCTTGGCTGGCTCTGCTCTCCCATCTCCCATCCTTTGGGGAGGGGGACGCAGAATGAGCGACCCTCCCTCCACCAGAAGCAGCCACCGCAGGGATTCCGCCTCTGCTTCCTCCCCCTCCTCGGCACCCCCCTGCCCCGGGTGGGCTGCTAACCAGACAAGAGGGGGCTTTCTCCGCACCCCCCCCTTTTCCCGGGCTGCCAGGCCTCCAGAGGCTCCGCTGGTGTTTTGCCGCCATTGCTATAGAAACCGTCTCCCGGCAGGAAGGCTGGAAGGGGGGCGGGGGCGGCAGGGAGAATGCGGAGAAGATGCCCCTCCCGGGAAGACAGAGCTGTCCCGGGCGCCCCATCCTCAGCAGTCGCAAAGGGGTTGGGGGGGGGTGTCAGGCCCTTTCCCTTTGATTTCCAAGGGAAGAAAACCTCCCCAAGTGGGGAGGGGGCAGCCCTTTGGAGCCTGACGGGGCTCAGGGCCCGTGTTTAGGGGCAAGGGGCTTTGGCCGAGGGAGGGGTGGGGGCAGGAGAAGATGCCGCAGCAGGGCCAGTTCTACTTGGGAGGGGCAAGAGAGGCCTAGGAGCCTTTGGGGGGGGGGTCCAGGCAGGACCAGGTGGGTAATGAGCCGACCTTCCCAGGTGGTGCAGACAGGAAACCCTTTGCGGCTTCGGCAGGAAGCTCTTCGGCTTTGTGGTGAGGTGGTTCCTCTCTGCGCGGCGCCTCTGGGGCTGCCCCGGCTTTGCCCGGAGCCAAGCGGGCTCCTTCGTTCTCTCTGCCCCCCGCCCCCCCCTTGCTGACATAGCCCTTGTGGGGACGATGGGACACGTTCCCCTGTCTGCGTGGGATGAGTTTTGTGCACCACTGGCTTTGCAAGGCACAATTCTCCTCTTAGCTGGGAGGGCAATGAAGCAGGGGAACAGCTTGCCACCAGACGCTGTGGGAGCTTCATCGCTGGAGGCTTTGAAGAAGAGACTGGATGGCCATTTGTCTGAAACGGTTTACGGTCTCCTGCTTGAGCAGGGGGTTGGACTAGAAGACCTCCAAGGTCCCTTCCAACTCTGAGGCTAAAGGGCCACATGTTGGGCAGCGATTGACCAACGGCGGGGACCTACCCTACTTGCCAAAAGCAGCTTTTGCCAACTAGGACTCCCCCCTCCTTTCCGGGGGACCCTCTTTGCTCCACTTGCCGGTCCTCCCAAATGGCAGCCGGTGTTCCTGGGCTCCTCCGGTTCTCCGGGCTGTAATTATTTTGGGGACTTGAACCGGGTGAAGGGATGGAGGTGAGTCCTTCTACCAGCCCTCCGAGATGACAGAAGCCACATTGGTGTACGAGGCCCCCTCCTCACCACGACTGCTGGTTTTCCGTGCAAGAAGAAATAGCCCCCCCCCTCCCAGCCGTCACCTGGGGGTCTCCTTTCCCTTCCACTCCCCTGTTTGTTTCTCCTCTCCTGCTGAGCTCCGGCCCGGCTGGCTCAGCTTCCCCGTCAGTGATCGGCCTCCCTTTCCTGGACCCTCCCCTCTGCTTCTCAGGCAGCGGGTGGGTAGGTGGGCTGTATTTTGGGTCCCAGGACAGCTTCCCGGAGTGCCCATTTCTCTCCCCCTGCGGCCTCTTTAGCCTTGGGTGTTTGAGGCCTGGAGGTCGCCCACTGTGACCTGGGGGCATGGCATGGCGGGCGGTTTAAACCGCCCCTTTATTGCTCCAAATGCCCCCATGTTTCCAGAGGAAACTGATCTCACACACACACACACAAACACACACACACACACCCTTCTCCAGCAGCCTCTGGCTGCAAATAGTCCAGCCCAATGCTGTGAGCACCACGGCTGCAAAGGAAGAAGCCCAGCGGGGCCAGTTGGGGAGTCCAGGAAGCCAGCAAGAAAGCAGGAAACTTCAACCGTTGGCCACCGCACTCAAACTCCATGAATTCAGTATTTGTTCCTGACAGACACCCCTTGCCACAGTTTCTCCTGAAGTCTGAGCCCCCAGGGGTGCCTTGTGAAGAGGGGCAGGGCGCTCTCCTCCCAAGTGGTCGGGTCTGTGCTGTTCCTGCCTTCTCTCCACTCTCTGTGCTCTTGGATCAGGAGCAGGTGATCCTTGCTCCTCGCTTGAGCTCTGTCTCTCGTGTTCCCTTCTTACCCTCTCTTGGTCATCATTCCCTGCCTACAAGCCGTCCCAATCCTGAAACGCCCCCCCCTCTCTCCCCCCCTCTCTCTCTGCCAAAATCAATAGGAATGGGATCCAGGCAGCTGCAAGGAGAGCAGAAAGGCTTCTTCCTCAAAAAGAAAAGAGATTTCCTTTAGGGTCAGCTGCAGAGAAATGGGATATGCCAACTTCCATAGGGGAGCTTGTCCTGGGGGTGGGGGATGTCTGCGTGCTGGGATGTGTGTGTGTGTAGCCCCCTGTGGTGTTTATTCTTGTGAACAAGCAGTTCTGTTGGGAGACCGTTTAATTAACCCTATTGGTGTTGACAGACCTCATCCTTTGATGTGCGGATTAGGTGCCGGTAATTTATTTGGAGAGTTTAAGTGAAGTTTGAGTAAAAGATATTTCCCCGATTGCTCCTTTTACTTGATTAACTTAGTTTCTGGAAACTCTGGTTCTCAGTCCTTTGGGGCTTCTGTCGACGTTTTAAGGGACGATGGAGACGGTATAAAGGACACCGTATATTTTAGCATAAAACTTCTCCCGCTGGTGATTGCAGAAGGGACCCCCGGCAGTGTCCGATGGGACCCTCATCCTTAGAGATCCCCAGGACACCCTGACGGTCTTTCGGCAGAGAACTGGAGGCGAAGGCCTCGCTTGTGGCCTGCGGGGATATTGGGAACGCGGCATCAGTGGCCCCATGGTTCCCTGCCAGCCACGGTCATCCCAGTGGAAATATGGACCTTGTGGTTCCAGTTCTCTGGCCTGTAAGGCTGAAATCCGGACCGCAGCCGTGCTTTCTTCCGAAGGTTGTGGTGCTTCCCGGGACCCGTGGGGTGGCCTTAGCCCTCCTGGCCTCCTTCCCTTCAGGCCCTGGAGGATCCTCAGCCCCCCCCCCCCCCCCGGTCTTTCTTCCTTATAGGAGAGGCCAGGGATCTCTGGATCTGATGCAATCCTGGCTTCCAGAAACGCAGGCATAGAATCAAAATCCCGGGAAGCCTTAGTACCACTTTGTAAAGCCTTAGTAAGGCCACACCCGGAATGCCACATCCAGTTTTGGTCACCATGTTACAAAAAAGATGTCGAGATTCTGGAAAAAGTGCAGAGAAGAGCAACTGAGAGGATTAAAGGCCCAGAGGCCAAAACATCTGAAGAACGGCTGCAGGAATTGGGTTTAGCCGGTCTGGAGAAAAGAAGGATGGGGGGGGGGACAGGATAGCAGCCTTCCAGTGTTTGAAGGGCTGCCCCAAAGAATAGGGGGGCCCCACTTATTCTCCAAGCCACCTGAAGGCAGGACGAGAAGCAACGGATGGAAACTAATCAAGGAGAGAAGCAACCTGGAACTAAGGAGAAACTTCCTAACGGTGAGGACAATTAACCAGCGGAACAACTTACCTCCAGAAGTTGTGGATGCTCCCATCACTGGAGGTCCTTAAGGAGAGACTGGACAGCCATTTGTCTGGAATAATAAGAATCTCCTGCTTGAGCAGGGGGTTGGACTAGAAGACCTTTAAGGTCCCTCCCAAGCCTGTTTTCTTTCTATTGTATTCTGTTCTGTTCTTTGTTCTATGCTGTTCTGCATTGTATTCTATTTCTAATCCTATTATGTATTCTCTTTTATTTCTAGTCTCTTCTATTGCTAATTAATTTCTACCGGTATTCTATTCTCTATTATTCTATTCCTATTCTCTTCTATATTCTCTTCTCTTCTCCTCTTCCCTTCTCCTCTCCTCTCTTTTCTCTTCCCTTCTCCTCTCTTCTCTTCTATTTCTAATTCTGTTCTATTCTGTATTCTATTCTATTCTATTTCTATTCTATTTCTATTCTATTCTATTTCTAATTAATTTCTACTGGTATTCTATTCTATATTATTATATTCCTCTTCTCTTCCCTTTTCTCTTCCTAATTAGTTTCTTTTCTCTTCTATTTTTAATTCTGTTCTATTCTGTATTCTATTTATTTCTATTTTATTCTAATTCTTATTCTCTTCTTTTCTATTTCTAATTAATTTTTACTGGTATTCTATTCTCTATTATTCCATTCTATTCTATTCTCTCTTCCTCTTCTCTTCCTAATTCATTTCTCTTCTATTTCTATTCTATTGTATTTTATTCTATTCTATTTTTAATTCCTATTCTCTTCTATTCGTAATTCATTTCTATTCTATTCTCTATTTTTCTATTCTATTTGTAATTCTGTTCTATTTCTATTCTTTTTCTAATTCCTATTCTATTCTATTTCTAATTCATTTCTATTCTCTATTATTCTCTTCTCTTCTACTATTTCTAATTCTGTTCTATTCTGTAATCTCTTCTAATTCATTTCGATTCTATTTGAAATTCCGTCCCAGTTGCCCCCTGGCAGAGGGGCGAAGCTGCCTTCAGCAAAAGGGCAGAGCTCTGCTGGAGCTGACCGGTTCTCAGAGATGCTCAGAGAGCCCCCCTCCCCCCCCCCCCCCAAAGCGCAGAAGGCAAAGAGAGTAGGATTTGCACCCAGGCCTATTTTGTGACAAAGAGAGACCTTTGCGCTTCCTGCTTGCTTCCGCAGAGACCCTCCGGCAGCCCTTTGGAAAGGGAGGGAGGGGGGGCTCGGGGGGGGGGGGGTTCTAGGTATCTGGAGGACAAAGTGGTTGAGTTCTACCTGGAGTTGAGTGAGCAGTTGGGCAAATCTCTAGGGACCACTTATAAGTATAAGTATAATCTTTATTGTCATTGTACTTAAATACAACGAACGTGGGGTGAATTTGAATATTTATGAGTCCTGGGAGTATGAATATGGCCCACAGCAGCCTTGGCCATGCCAGGGATGGTCTGGATCCTCCTGGCTATATATCAGTCAGAATAGAGTGGGAAGGGACCTTAGAGGACATCTAGTCCAGCCCCCTGCTCAAGCAGGAGACCCTATACCATTTCAACTAGGTGGCTGTCCAGTCTCTTCTTCGAAACCTCTACTGATGGAGCAGCCACCAACCTCTGGTGGCCAGCTGTCCCACTGGTGAATTGTCCTCATCATTAGGCAGTTTCTCCTTAATTCCAGGTTGCTTCTTTCCTTCATTAGTTTCCATCCGTTGCTTCTCGACTCTGGTGCTTTGGAAAATAAGTGCCCCCCCCCCCCAATGTTCTCTGGGGCAGCCTCTCAAACGCTGGAAGGCTGCTATCCTGCCCTCCTTTTTCTCTAGAGTGGCCAAACCAAAATCCTGCACAACCGTTCTTCATATGCTTCATTCCTCCAGGCCTTTAATCCCCTCAGTTGCCCTTCTCTGCACTTTTTCCAGCGTCTCAGCCTCTTTTTTGCAACGTGGTGACCAAAACTGGATGCAGGATTCCGGGGTGGCCTTACTAAGGCTTTACAAAGCGGCACGCATCCGTCCCGTGATTTTTATTTTAAATAAAGGCCACTGTTTATGCAACTCAGTATAAAGAGTGAAGGCAGCGAGGCCACATCTAATATTGGAGATATCCATAGATATCGCCAAAGTCTCCAAAGGAGGGGAGTTGTAAAACCAGCCCGGTTCGGCGAGCCG